>NC_057924.1:46365411-46665411 GCF_018873765.1 Telopea speciosissima
CATAAGGATATTTGGGACTTGATCCCTTTTTGATTACTTTTAGGGCTTAGGCCTATATATAAACATTTACTGTTATATTCTTTTGATAGTTATTAGATGGTCATGGGAAATGTATTAATTACAGTATTTATCATTTAACCTTTGAACATCTTGTAACTATTTAATTTATACGCTTCTGCAAAACTATTCATCTGTTGGAATGTAATATTCCCTTTCCGTACTCTGATATTATATTACTTTAATATTGATTATGACTGTGTGTTGGGACACTGTGTCAGTGATCCTGGCAGCTTAATGGGATGACACGCATTGTTCTAGTCACCCCTTATATTATATTATATTTATTGTCTGGAATAGAGGCGTGAAGAATGGTATCAGAGCATGATGCTTTGCACCAACCACAGTCTCGCGGACTCATGATTTACTCTGTACAACTAGGATTTAATTAAAAGTTTCCAACAAGAATAATTGGAATGTATGTGAAACCTAGGGAGAAGACTTGTTAAGTGTGAAAGCCGTTGACAATAGTAAATAATAGGAACAACAGTAGAAGGAAAAAACTTATATTTATATATATTCTTTAAGTTTCAGCTGTTTAGTACACTGTCCACAAACCCAAAAAGGAGATTACAAGACTTCAGCTGAAATACCAACTATAGGTTCTTACAACTAGAAATAGTTAAAAGGTATTACAAGATAAGACTAAGTAACTGAAAGTCCAAAAGAGAGAAACATGGTAGGAAATGACAGGGAGTCTATAACTCCATCTCATCACCACTGCCAGACTCGTCATCGGTCTCTTCATCATACAGGTAGGAGTGTAGATCATGCATCTACTTCTCGGGGCTTTCGATGCGTTTGTCAGACACATCAAGTCAAGCATTCACACCATCAAAGCTCTAGGCCATGTTGGTGCTCATCTGACCCAAGACTGCGAGGACCCTGTCAATGTTAGACCCTCCAGGAACAATGCCAGATGATGAGGCCATGTGCATGGCCGGCTAGGGAGGATGCCCCTGTATATAGGGCTCTGGCATGTAACCCTCTGCTGGGGAATTGGTTCCCCATCACTATATGTGTGGACCTGGATTCACATCCTCGCAATTGCATTACGATCTAGAGGAGGATCCTCAGTCAAGTCCTGGTCCTCACCACTCAAGTCAACCCCGAAATGCTAGAAGATGGTGGTAAGCAGCCTCCCATAGGGTAAGTCCAAGCTCTTCGTAGGATTTTACCCTATGTGAGCCATGGTGCGCAGTACGATGTAGGGTAGGCATAGTGGTATGCCCTTGTAGAGATGATACGCATTGTAGAGATGATACACCAAGTACCCCACAATGATTGAAGGCATAGTGGGATGTCCTACTATGGGTACGATGTTGTGTTGCACAATTTGACTCAATACCCTTGGGGACGTAGCAAATAGAGTTTCGGGCACCTTTTTCTTAAATTTTCTATGGGTAAGCTCCTTGTACAGCTCCATATATGCCTCTCGCTTGATAAAGGAGTAGGGATTCTTTCCAGGTGAACAATAGGTCTTTGCTCCTCCAATGGACACGTTGATAATGCCGGTCAACTGTGCTGCAGTGAAGGCTATAGAAACCCCCTTGACTTATGAGACAACCCGATAATTTTGTGTGCCCAGATTCTCGGTGTCCAGATTTACATAGAAATGTCGAATGAGTTTTAGGTCATATGGTTCAGGGAGGTTGAGAATGTTGGTTCACCCCAATTCCTCGAATCTCTGCTCCATTTTGAAAGCCTTGAGGTCATCAAACACTACATCCCTCCCTTCCACTATATTTTTGAAGAGAAAGTAGTCTCAGTAAAGCTCTTGGTCCTCTATCTTTTGAAACCATAGTGGATCTAAGACAGTTGGTGCAGCCTGTTCAACTCGTGCACATCATGTTCTTGGGGCCATTGATTTGTTTTAACCTGCAGCCAAAAGCCAAACATATATAATAAGTTAGTACCTTAAATGCTAAGGCCTAAGTAGATGATCAATGTAAGGTTATGAAGTTCAAAACCTAGCCCTTGATTTTTTCTTCAAAGCAAATTAAGTTACAGCAGGATTCTTAGGCTAAAAAATTCTGATTTTATCCAATTATGATCTAAGAAGTTGGGGGAAAAGGGGAAGGCATGACCATTATGTGAATGACATGATAAATAATGAAGATTCATGATCATATTATGCTTAGAACATAATATTTCATACAAAACAGTGGGTTCAAGCAAGAAATGGGTTTAATCAATCATGAAACATGCTATGAACTTTAAAAATTTCCTAGATTTTGTGGTTGGGAGTTTGAATCTTGAGAAGCAAAGTAAAAGATGGCATGTGACAACTCAAAATAGTGTAAACTAAGCCCCACCTAGTAAAACCAGTTCATGTATGACTAGAGAAGAGAGAGAAAAAATTTTGATTAGGGTTTTGGTTTTTTCAAAATCCAACCCAAATCCTTGGATTAGATGCCATAGTCATGTGCAAGCCCTTATATAGGCTAGGTGTGGTGAGACAATGGTTAAGGATGGGGTACAAATAGCCTATTAAGCAAAAAGGAAGCAAAACCCCAATTTTTCAAAACCTGAAATCGAGTTTTGAATTTTCTCCAAGAGGAAAGGTTCTAAGGATTTTATCAACAATCATGTATACAAGAAAATATGCTTGAAGATAAGACAATGGGATAATGTTCTACAAGATTTTATGGCATGCAAAAGAATTAAACTTGAACTTGAAGAGTTTTCCCAAAACATTGTGAAGTGAGGGTATTACCATAACCAAAACCTAGAAATAATCCAAGTAAAATTCAACTAGGCATGACAAACGTAGCAACAATCTCTAAAATGCTTGCAAAGACTTGAAAAGTTATAAGAGATGCAATAATTAAATAAGGATCCAACAACTTAGTACCATCGATCAAATAGGGCTTGGTTTACACAAAAAAAAAAAAAAAAAAAAACCTAGTCCCAATCGGTTTTAGCATGGATTTGGTGTACATGGTCATGGGATTTCAAGCAAAATCAAGACATGATCACAACTTGAAATGATTCATCCCAAATCCAAGAAAAAGAGAAAGGAGAAATGGGAAGAAAGCCACACCTTAAACAAGTGATAGTTAAACTTTAAGGCTTGAGATTACAAGAAAACCACCCAAGGGAGTGCAAGGAAGCTTGAACGGAAGTCCCTGTAGAGCTTTTTTCTTCTTGCGGTTATGTCCCTTTCTTTGGAGCCAAAAGTGAGTTTTAAAACTCGTAGCTCTGTTTTGTTAAAATTCTGCAAACAGACGAACGAACGGATCCACTTATTGTGACTCCGCTCCACACAAAACTTGAAATTGTCTTTTTAAAACTGTGCGGGTCAACGAACGGTTCCACACTCATGCGTCCATCCGTAGATCCGTTTGACTTAAACCCTCTCAGCCATTGAGACTTCTGAGACCGGATGAAAGAACGGATTCGCATTCCACCTCCGTCCGTTAGTCCGCTTTCCCTATTTTCACGAAGGAGCCACGAACGGACCCAGAGTACTGACACCGCTCGTGAGTTCACCCGATTTCATTTAGGATTTTGAGCCCATATTTTTTGGAGACCTTTTGACTACACCTATATGTGATGATTATGTGTCTATACCTTAGATTGGACACCCCTGTCCTGTGACCCATTTGTGTGGACCACTTAAGTCTAGTTAATACCTTGAAATTAAAAGGGATTAGGATTTGTACCCGACTGGGCCAGTTAATAAGAAATAGCAGGCATTGGTGACCACTGTGACTCCTTTCTTACATAAAAGGAGAAGAGTTACCCTTGAGGATGAAGATCCTTAGCCTTGTGAATTTAAAGACCCGAACCTTATGGATAGAGAAACCTAAACCTATGCGGGTAGAGACCCTTAATGGGGTGCATAGAATCTAGACCTGTAGATAGATATTAAGAAAGAAAAGTAATAGGCTGGTTTGGGATGGTATCTTTGAGTGAGCCATAAAGGTCACGTGTATTTGGAAGTCATTCATAATACCTCAAGCTAGTGATAACTCTATTTGAACTTTACTTGGGTCATTCAACCTTGTTTAGACTCATAGAAGGAGTCTTACACCATGGTTTGACCTTCCAAAAAGGACTTAGCAAACCGTACCTGAGAACTTCTTGTTCTTGTGGATTGACCTAGATGACAAATATGTCCATAGGAATATGAATGTAATTATTGAATCTATACCTACATATTGGTATGATAAATATATATAGATATCCCTTAGAATCTTGGACTTGTGTGACTAGAGTGATTCTCTGGTACTACAAGTATGACCTTACCTCGACCTTGCTGTGTAACTAGTTGAAGCCCTAACCTTGGTTGACTAAATTTTAGGATAATAAATAATGAATTTAATGACCAGGTAGGTTAAATTATTGAGACCTGTTTAAAGAGTTGATTTGGACCAAAAGCTAATAAAGGTTGTTGGTTCTTGAAGGAGGACTGATGTGGATTTTCCCCTGTGGAATGACTGTGTACTGGATTTATAGGTTGTGAAAGCTGAAACCGAAGGATGTAATAAGACCTTCTCCAACGACAGACATGAATGGGGTAATGGATCACCAAATGCATTCCCTCCGTACTGGGAGTGAACAATAGGAGATTCCATTAATATTCCAAATCATTCTAAAGTTGGATTAGGTAATGAGATAACCAGATGTGAAAGCCTTTAGAATGTGAATCCTATATTGGGAAATGGACAGGTTAAGTCCTGTAACCCAAGAATGACCAGAGTAGTGAAGGCTAGAGTGGTATCACCTGATCTGGAAGATCTAGTCAACCTCTGTTCCTTGAGACTTAACTTAGTAGTTGGAACCCTATTTTCCTTGGGTTATTGTGAACCACATTTCTTATGGTAATGTGACCCTATAAAGAAAAAGAATTATGAAACCTGACCTGTTGTGTCAAATAGGCACTGCCTCGTCTTGACCCGACCCTTGACTTAGTTTAAGTTGTGGGTGACTTGGGATGATGTTATTCAACAACCCTTATCCCTTGAGACCCTAACTGCCTCAAATTTTGGGAACGAAATTTCTTATAAGGTGGGGGGGATGTTATACCCGCACCCGAGAACATAATTAATTATTATTTCTTCCTCGTGACATGTAGATACCGCTACCATGTATGTTGGTGACTTATTCTCGATGATGGTTAAATCCAGCTACAAATCATTGACCACTGTACAGGTTTGCCTGTGGAGGAAAGATTCCTCAACCGATAGTGGGAAAAATTCGTCGATGGCAACTTTGTCGACTATCCTCCAAGTACCAACCCGGGAAGTGAAGAATTCCGGAGAGAGCACCCTGGACCGTCGCCTCAGTTGGACACTTCGTTCAGTGACGAACTTGGTATCGCTGTAGCAAAACTATTCGGGGTCATGAGTGACACACCATGACAAGGGAGAAGTAAGTTCTAGCCCTTAATTTTATTTGTTTACCCTTTTCCCTTAATGTCCTCGAAGTGTGGGTCAAGGTTTGAATCGCCTGGGCTATTTTAGTTGAGTAGTGGAATATTTTATTTGTGGGTCCCACTTACCTTGAGAAACGTGGGAGAGACTTATGTTCCCATATTATGTGGACCCCATCCTTAATAAACTTTTTTCTTATTTAGAACCAATGGGTCGACCCATTTAGTCTAATTGACCCATTTAACTTAAGTGCCCCATTTAATTTTAGTGACCCATTTAATCTATTTTGACTCAAAAGTAGATTTTAACCTATTTAATACCCAACCAAACAGACCTTAGTAAGGGTGTAAATTATAAATAGGAGCTTAGATTCCCTTAGCCTTTTCATTCCCTCCTCCAACTAAAACGTGAGAAGAAGGGAAAGAATAGAAAGAAAGAAGAAAGGAGAGGAGAAGAAGGAAAGAAGGAGGGGAAGAAAAAGAAGAAGAAGAAGGGAAGGAAGGGAGCCCTTGCTGTCTTTCCCTTGAAGCTCATCTCATCCTCCCCTCTTGAAGACCAAGTCAAGAGAAGAACCTGTGGAAGGAAGGAGTGAAGGAAGGTGGGTAAAAGGGCTTGGCTGGAGGCTTGAGACCCCACCCTTGGAGCCCTAAACGTGGAGCTCCTCTATCTTGGTTAGGTAAGGCATTAAACTCTCATCTCTTCTTCTATTTTGGGTTTTGGGGTTTGGAAAATGGGAAAGACTTGACCTAGGGTTCCACTTGAAACCCAAGGATCGACTGGAACCTATAGCTAATGTTATTGTGGAGTTGTTACACTCCATTGCTAGCCCTAAGACTCACAATCTCATTCTATTTGAGAAACCTACGGTTTTTACCCTATCATGCCATAGAATAGGTTCTTCTTAGATTCTCTTCTTGAATCCCTTGGGTTGTATGGACCTAATGAGGTCTTAGAACCCTAATAGACCTAAGGGGGAAGCTCCTTTCAAGTCTCCTTACCTTTAAACCTCTTAGAAATTGAACCCTTGTTGAAAACTCCTTGAATCTCGGACCTGGAGGTATGAGGTTTTACATGTGGTTTTAAGACCTACGAGAAACCACCCTGAAATCACCTCCTTGAGTAAGCCCCTGGTTAGCTAGGATTTCCTTGCGGTTTCATGTTCTGAGAAAAACCACCCATAAAATCGCACTTGATCGAGACTTTCCTGAGCCCCTGGTAAGCTAAGATTTACGTGCGATTTCAGGAATTGGGCATGGGACCACCCGTAAAACCACCTTGCCTCTGAAACCTTATATTTAGGTGATTTATGGGATACCTTTTGGGAATCCTCCCCTTTACTTGTTTAACCCTATTCTCACTCTTTCTTTAGTATAAAATTCCCTTCTTGTGAAGTGTTACTTAATCGTAGCGACAACTTATAACAACGGGGCATAACATATATTGTGAGTGGGTTTGGTTGTTGTTTGGGCTTGGTATTATTAATTGTACATGTACCATGCTATTAGTATACTTTATTAAGCATGATTGTGCATCTTGCATATTTTTACTATTTGATTGATATGATGATGTTGTGGTTGCTTTCCATTCTTTATTGGGTTACGGTGTCGGTGAGTGCCGATGCCGGAACCCCAGAATATATATTCATACAATACCTTTAATTGATTGTCATATGAAACTGTATGCGCCGTGCCATGCTGGTACCTGGGTGCTAGATGGAATGGGACGTTGATGCACCCGAAATACTTCTCAGGACGATAGAACTTGCATGTAGTATATCTGCAGCTAAGACCTTTGTACCCTTGTGCTACGACCCTTACCAACAGGGGTTTAGGTATTGGGTAACCAGAACTCCAGATTCTATGGAGGTGAGAGAGAGCCAGTCCTGGTAGTAATGGTTATCAGGGTTTGCCACTGGGTAGTCTTGGAGGTTTTGACCAGCGTAGGCCCCCTGGTGACAATTGAGATTTCATTGTGACGATAAGTTAAGTGACCCATAGTGTCTCCCGAGTTGTCAGAGTAGCATATACCTTTGACTTAGTCTGTGTGATAAGTGAAAAATTTACTGACATATGCATGCATCATTGGACTATATGTGATCTGTGTGTTTGTGCATCCCCATCCCCTCACTGGCTCAGTGGAGCTAACCACCTTGTGCACGCACTTTTTAGATTGTGATGTAGATGGCGGGTATCTCGCGGGACTTGAAGTCCAGCCCTCGGGATACGATGACATTGGTACGGAGGAGTCGGAAGCTGTGTTAGAGGAACATGGCGACGGGTGTCCTTGTGATGATTGCGCCTACGGGCCGTGCAGATATTTAGGACTTGATCCCTTTTTGATTACTTTTGGGACTTAGGCCCATGTATAAAAATTTACTGTTATACCCTTTTGATGGTTATTAGATGGTCATGGAAAATGTATTAACTACAGTATTTATCATTTAGCCTTTGAACATCTTGTAACTATTTGATTTATACGCTTCCACAAAACTATTGATATTTTGGAATGTAATATTTCCTTTTCGTACTTTGATATTATATTGCTTTAATATTGGTTATGACTGTGCGTTGGGACACTGTGTCAGTGATCCTGGCAGCTTAATGGGATGACACTTGTCGTCTTAGTCACCCCTTATATTATATTATATTCCTTGTCTAGAATAGGGACGTGGCAAAAATAGTGTTCAGTTCATTCCAAATGAAATACAAACAAAATATACTAAAGAAAAAAATATAGCATGCGCCAACTTTGAGATATCACGATTGAAAAGGAATAAAGAGGCACCGAGCGGACTAGCAAACAATTTTTTATTTAGAAAAAGAATATCATAAAAATAAGGACCAAGTTTCCCTCCAACCATAGAGGATTAAGTTTTCCCTACAGGGTTTTAGTATGTTCCCAATATGCCCTCCTGATACTCCCTCCCACCTTCTCCCGCCCCGTGATGAATGGGATCCCATTCACTGTGGGTGGAGGAAACTTTAGTCCTAAAAATAAATGTCAAAGCAATTCATTTGCACAATGACAGAAAATAGAGGATCGATCAGTATTAACAATTCTAGCAACATTATCCTTTGTAAGTAAACTAACATGACATATTTTTGTAAGAAAATTTTAAACTTAGGATGAACTTGAAATTTCCAAATCAAATTCTATACTTTCGGCTGAGAGGATGTAGAGGTGAGGTGACAAACCCTATGAATTTTCTTAATGGTATATGCTGTCACTTTAACTGAAAATGTCCTAGGTTTGGGAAAAGGACAAAAAAATTCATCTTGACAAGAACAAGTTGGTAAATTTATTTCAATGAATATGATTGGTAACATGTGGAATAGAGAGTTAAGTAAAGAGAGGTTCCAATTCCTACACTCCATGGATCATGGAGCTCCGAGTTCCCAGAAATATGCGGTGAAGGCGTCAGATGTGAGGGGATCTTGAAGTTAATAAGCAACGTGAGAACCCAAGGATCCGATCAGATATTGATGTGAGATACATTGCCTATTCTCCGACAAATCAGTTGAGTAAATAAGGGACGTATAGACCTAATTCCTGCCAGTTACGTAGAGAAAATCCTTGAATTTGGAGCATTAAGCAAATTATGATTTCTAAAGTACCTAACCTTGAGAATCTGTACCCAAAAAGAAGGGTTTTTAAGCAACTGCCGACATAGTTTTAATATTATGAACTTCATTGGTTCTGAAACCAAGACCTCCTTACGGACCAAGCTTGGAGTCTGGGTTTACGGAGGAAGCCTACCTTAACTCAAAAAGTTTTTATTTGGTTCAAAAAGTTCCCTTCTTCATGTTAACTTAGGTCCAGTTTGTTTAGAAGGAATTTAGGTGGGGTGGGAGAATTGGGGTGAGAAAATGCTGATGTGGCACTTCAAAATCCCACCTTAACCTGGTTTGGTTAATTTGGGGTGGTGAACTTACAAAAGCTCAAGGGACATCATTAATTGTTTTGTATGCTAATGTGGCACTTCAAATTTCCACCCTTTGGTGGGACTTTGGTTATTGTTAGGTCCCATTTGCTTAGGTATTATTATCACCTCCAATTCGTTGCCCGCTCCAATTCCTTCAATTCCTCTAATAGGGGGAGTGGACCCCACCTTAGGTAGCATTGGGTAGTGTATTCGGGCAGGGGCTAGGATGGCCATTTCTGCCCCCTATGTGAGGAATTGGAGGAATTAGAGCGAACAACAACTTAGAGGTGATAACGATTCTTTGTTTAGAGGGGAGGGTGGGGTGGGATTGTTGGGAAGATGGGACACACATGTTTGTGGGGTTTTGTCGGGATACAAATGTTGAGGTAAAATAACTTTTCCAACCAAAATCCCACCAATTTAGTGGGATTCTGAAGTACCATATCAGCAGACAAATCAATTAATGATGTCCCCTCACCTTTTGTAAGTTTACCATCCCAAATTAACCGAACAAGATTAGAGTGGGATTTTGAACTGCCACATCAACATATTCCCACCCCACCTAAGTCTCCTCTATATAAACGGGGCTTTAATGGGAAAAGTAACTTTTCCTCAACTATATGTCTTTACCTCAACATTTTCACTCAATAAAATCCCACCAACATGTGCATTTCATCTTCCCAATAATCCTATCCACCCACCTATCAAACAAAAAAAAAAAAATCCTATCCACCCCACCTTCCTCTCTAAACAAACAGAGCCTTGTTGGCTTGGTATTTAAAGAAAGGGAGAAAGAATCCTACTTAATTGGTTGCATGGGTAATGTATATTCCACGCTGGTCTATTTACAGTCATTAGATTATTTTTGGATAAGAATACCGGCTTGGTCAGAACGAGCCACAGAGATTGAGAAACCCAGGCCCAGCTCGAGAGTTCGATCGAGGGACAAAGGTATCATTGCATATGCCGAACGAAGGAGATGTCCTATGAAGCTTACGTAGGACACTCCGAGTCTATCATGGATCGACATGGTCCTAGCCTTCCGCCCACATCACAACTAATCAGGTGCGTGGGAGGCAATGGATAAACATTATCTCCGAATTACACTCTCCAACGTTCTCACTCCACTCCGGGATTTTAGCTTTCCAATTCCGACACAACTCAAACTCTCCACCACCTTAAATAAGGGAGGTAACACACGTCTAAGCCATTTGAATTCTCATTATTCTGACTATTGCTTAGAGGTCTAACTTAAGCATCAGAGTGAGATCACCGGCGACGCCCGGTAATCCCTGCTAATCTTTGTCTTGTAGGAAGCACTCGCTCCAAGAGGATTTCTGACGCAACAGTTTGGCGCCATCTGTGGGAACGATACAATTCTCAAAGCCTTAGACCCTCTATCTGACTGAACTTGAGATCATGGTCGGAGAACCTAATGTCGTTCTGTCCAATACTCAGGCCCCACCAGTCGTGGACAACCCGGTGACTCATCAGATAACGAAGAACACCCGTGGCGGCGGGAATGTAGGGAAGAAGACCCAGTAGCGGCAGATGGCAACTGCACCCATCGACCCCCAGTTACCAGCGGCAGGGGAAGGGGTAAGAACCCAACCCTCTGCCACATTGGAGGCTGACGAAATAGTGACTCAGAACAACCACGAAATTCAGGCTTTACCACCTCCACCACCGATGCCCCAGGGACTCATCCCCAAGACAGATCCTGGAGCGCCTGCCAATGTTGGCCAAATCCAAGACCTATAACTGCAAGTTCTCAACTAGAGTGGGGTCCGGAGGGATATAGTTCGTGAGGTGCAAGCATTGAGGGCACCCACTACAGAGGTCGCAGGCCTCTCACCGACACCAATACCACCCCCTGCACCTTTGTTGCCTCTGGTACTCCCAAGAACCGCCCAAGAAAATCCGAGGATAGCGAGGAACGACATATGAGCATCAGGAAGTAGAGCAGGGTCGTCACACCCCTCCAGGCGAGAGCCACCTCCTCTAGGAATAGTGTGTACGGGGAACCTGCCTACCCGGAGAGGGACCCCTCGCGAGGAAGATCAATCAATTTCCACCGGCAGGAGAACTCACAGCCGGTCTGAAAGGACTCATTCCAGGGCCTCAGACATACTCACAGATCGGGTAGACCCTGCTACCAATATGCCAACAAGTTTGATATCATGAAGGCAAGAAAAGCAATGGACGGTAAGGTCCCTGAGAAAAAGAGGGCAAGCGAGAAGGATGAGACGAGCAAGGACACCAAGAGAGCAAGGTCAGACAGAGACCAAAGCCCTGATTACACCCCGCTCAACACCACTAGGACCAAAATCTTGATAGAAGTATCTGATCGAGGGCTGTTGCAACAACCCCGGCCAATGTTCTCAAAATCAGAGGATCGAAACTCGAATAAGTTTTGCGAGTTCCACCAAGATGTAGGCCATGACATGGAAGACTGCAGATAGCTGAAGAGGGAAATATAGGACATGATCCAGAAGGGCCACCTGAGGTGTTACGTCAAGAAGGAGGCAAGAGATAACCCCTGAGGCCGAGAAGCCCCAAGGAATGACTGGAAAAGAGATGATAGAGCCCGGAGAGGAGGAGACCGGGATCGCCAAGGCGACCAACGTGGCGATCATCAAGAAGTCAGAAGAAATCTGGATGAGGCCAACACGTCCATAGCCCCGATAATCCTCACAATCTTGGGAGGACCAGGGCAAGAGTCAACTTGTAAAGCTAAGGTGAAGGCGAGATTTGTAGCAGTAGCAGAAGTCACCGAGAAGAGAGCACGCACGAAGCCCGAGATCACATTCTAGGATAAAGACATGGAGGGGCTAAGCTGGCCACATGACGATGCCATCGTGGTTCAGGCAGTTATAGCCAATCGACCCGTCCACATGGTCTTAGTGGATACAGGAGCATCCGTCGATATGCTATCCTATGATGTATACCTGCAGTTCGGGTTAGAGCCAAGAACGTTGAAGCCCAACCCTGCACCTTTATACGGGTTCTCAGGCACACCTGCCCTGATCGAGGGGTCAGTAGAACTCTTGATGACAGTGGGAACAGCACCACGTCAGAAGACCATAAAAGTCAATTTCATGGTCGTCCAGGTGGTAACGGCCTACAGTGCCATCTTAGGTAGGCCCAGCCTGAATGAGCTGGGCGCAGTAGTTTCTACCAAGCATCTGAAAGTCAAATTTTCCACTCCCAACAGAGTGGGAGAGTGCCAGACGGAGCAGAAGAAAGCCAGGGAATGCCATGCAGCGTTCTTGAAAGGCATCAAGGGCAACTGCAGAGGAATGGCATATCAGGTAGAGGTCGCAGACAACCGCGAGGAGAACAAGGGCTATCAGCAGGGCAAACCAGTGGAAGAGCTGGTGGAGGTCCCGATAGATGAACATAACCCAACAAAAACTAGAAAGACCGGGTCTTCCCTAAATAAAGAAGAAGCAAGAGAGCTCACCGCGTTCCAACAGAAGAACAAGGACGTGTTTGCCTGGTCTGCAGCTGACATGCCAGGCATACCCCGTCACATTGCTGAGCACGCCCTGCACGTGGATCCTAACAGAAAATCGGTGCAACAGAAGAGAAGGACGTTCGTGCTAGAAAAGCAGGCCGCGATGAAAGAAGAGATCGAGAAATTGAAAGCATCCGACTTCATAAGAGAAGAACAGCTCCCCACCTGGCTTGCCAACGTGGTGATGGTTCCCAAGCCAAACAGGAAGTGGAGGATGTGTGTTGACTACACCGACCTCAACAAGGCATATCCTAAAGATGAATACCCGTTGCCAAGGATCAACCTGCTGATAGATGCAACAGCAGGACATGAGAGGCTCAGTTTTGTGGATGCGTACTCGGGGTATAACCAGATCCTCATGAAGGAAGGAGATGAGCTGTACACAGCATTTCGATCAGACCAGGAGAACTTCTGCTACCTGGTGATGCCATTTGGTCTAAAGAACGCAGGCGCGAGTTACCAGAGGATGATAAACAAGATTTTTAAGGACCAGATAGGCAGAAATATGGAGGTATACGTGGACGACATGCTGATAAAAAGCATTAAGGCCCAGGATCACCTAGTCGATTTAGACGAGTTACGGGCCCACCAAATGAAGCTGAACCCTGCCAAGTGTGCCTTCGGGGTCAGCTTAGGCAAATTTCTGGGTTATATGGTGTCCCAAAGAGGAATTGAGGCCAACCTAGCAAAAATCAAAGCCATACAGGAGATGAGCCCGCCCAAGACTATTCGCGAAGTATAGAAGCTAAACGGGAGAATAGCAGCACTCGCACGCTTTGTGTCTCGTTCGGGAGATAAATGCTTGTCGTTCTTCAAAACGTTGAAGAATTTGAAAGACATGAGGAGTTTTGAGTGACAGAGGAATGCCAGAAAGCCTTCGAAGACCTTAAAGCATACCTCATCAACCCACCGCTATTGGCCAGACCAGTACCTGAAGAGGAGTTGCTCGTGTACTTGGCGACATCACCAGTAGCTGTGAGTGCCACCTTAATAAGAGAAGAAGATTGAGTCCAAAGACCAGTGTATTATGTTAGTCACGTCCTGTTGGACGTAGAAACTCGATACCCCAAGATCGAGAAGCTCGCGTTTGCGTTGGTAAAAGCAACCCGGAAGCTTAGGCCGTACTTCCAAGCCTACCTGATTGTGGTCATGACGGACCAACCTCTAAAAAAGGTACTTCACAAGCCTGATGTATTCGAAAGATTGATAGCTTGGGCGATTGAGCTGAGCGAATACCAAATCGAATACAGGCCTAGAACGGCCATAAAAGGCCAAGCTCTAGCAGACTTCGTAGCTGAGTGCACCCAGAGCGAGAACGAGCTAGAGGAGGAGATCGTGCCAAAAGAAAAAAATCAGCCCAGAGCCATCCTGGACAATGTTCATGGACGGATCGAGTAATGCGGAGGTCAGGGAAGCCGGCTTCATCTTAACAAGCCTGGAAGGCTTCAAAATACAGTTCGCGCTACGCCTGCACTTTCCTGCCTCCAATAATGATGCTAAGTAAGAAGAGCTGATTGGGGGGCTGCGAATCGCAAAGGCTGTACAGGTCAGAAATCTAACCGTACGGGCTGACTCATAGCTGGTCGTGAACCAAGTCAACGGGGATTATGAGGCCAAGGATGATCAGATGGTAGCATATTTGAAAGAAGCGAAACAGTTACTGAGCTTGTTCGAGAGCTTCGAGATAATCAGGGTTCTGCGTTACGAGAATGAGAAGGTGGACACACTTTCGCGTTTGTCTAAAGAAGAGCTAGCACAGCTTGATAGCTTAGTATATGTTGAACAACTTTATGGACCCGCTCATCTAGCTTGAGAGGTCGCGCAGGCTGAGGTCGAGCCCAGCTAGATGGACCCGATCGTCGCTTATCTGAAAGACGACGTCCTACCCCAAGATAAAACAGAGGCACAAAAGGTTCGAGGTCGCGCCGCCCGGTATACTCTAATAGAAGAAGAGCTTTACAAAAGGTCAATCACAGGCCCGTTGCTGAAATGTTTAACTCCCACACATGCCCTAAACGCCTTGACAGAGGTCCATCAAGGCATATGTGGTAGTCACATGGGGGGACGCCACCTGGCCTATAAAGTACTGAGAGGTGGACTCTATTGGCCCAACATGCAGAAGGACACCATCCAGTACGTTAGAAGGTACGAGCAATGTCAAAAGTTCGTAAACATACCACGACAACCCGCTACGGAGTTGGCTTCTATACTTAGTCCCATCCCCTTCGCCATGTGGGGAATGGATATACTGGGTAACTTTACCCCAGCCTCGGGGAGGAGCAAATATCTCGTGGTCGCTGTGGACTACTTCACCAAATGGGTAGAAGCTGAGCCTTTAGCCAAGATCACATGGCAGGAAATGGAGAAATTCTTTAGAGACAAGATTATCTACAGGTTTGGCCTACCAAAAATTCTGGCGATGGACAATGGGAAACAATTTGACAACCAGCAGTTTGATGCGTTCTGCGCCCAATACGATATTGAACATCGAACGACCTCAGCCACATATCCTCAGGAAAATGGTCAAGCAGAAGTCATAAACTGCACCCTGCTCGCAGGAGTGAAAAGAAGGCTAACCAAGGTGAAGGGAAAATGGGTTGGTGAATTACCCAGCGTACTATGGTCGTACAGAACTATAATTCGAACGCCCACGGGGGAGAGCCCGTTTAGGCTTGCCTATGGAACCGAAGCATTGGCCCCAGTTGAAGTTGTAGTAGGGTCACTCAGAAGTTTGAACTTTAATGAAAGAACATACCAAGACGGGCTGAGAGCAAACCTGGGCTTCTTAGACGAAGTCAGGGAGGACGCGCTAATGAGAAACGTGGCGTACAAATAGAGAACAGCTCGTTATTACAATTCTAAAGTCAAGGAAAGAACATTCAGAGCTGGAGACTTAGTGCTACAAAAAGTAAGTGCTTCCCAACCACAGCACCAAGGCAAGCTGGATGCAAACTGGAAAGGACCATATATTCTGGTGATGGACAACGGGAAACAATTTGACAACCAGCAGTTCGATGCGTTCTACGCCCAATACGACATTGAACATCGAACGACCTCAGCCACATATCCTCAGGAAAATGGTCAAGCAGAAGTCATAAACTGCACCCTGCTCGCAGGAGTGAAAAGAAGGCTAACCAAGGTGAAGGGAAAATGGGTTGGTGAATTACCCAGCGTACTATGGTCGTACAGAACTACAATTCGAACGCCCACGGGGGAGAGCCCGTTTAGGCTTGCCTATAGAACTGAAGCATTGGCCCCAGTTGAAGTTGTAGTAGAGTCACTCAGAAGTCTGAACTTTAATGAAAGAACATACCAAGACGGGTTGAGAGCAAACCTGGGCTTCTTAGACGAAGTCATGGAGGACGCGCTAATGAGAAACGTGGCGTACAAACAGAGAACAGCTCGTTATTACAATTCTAAAGTCAAGGAAAGAACATTTAGAGCTGGAGACTTAGTGCTACGAAAAGTAAGTGCTTCCCAACCACAGCACCAAGGCAAGCTGGATGCAAACTGGGAAGGACCATATGTGATCTCCAAGCAGATCAGGCCAGGGACCTATCGCTTGAAGACCCCGGGGGGCAACAAGATACCATGACCATAGAATTCAGAGAATCTGAAAAAAATTTACCAGTAAGCGGTCGTTGTAAAGTTATCTTTTATCAATGAAATATCACTTCATGATCCAAATATTGTGCAAGGATTCATAAAAGTCTATCTCGTTGAGTTAGCAAAAAGACTGACTTATATAGTCAGCACGAAAGTCTAGCTCGCCAAGGTTAGCACAAAAGACTGACTTATATGGTCAGCACGAAAGCCTAACTCTCCAGGGTTAGCACGAAAGACTGACTCATATGGTCAGCACGAAAGTCTAACTCGTCAAGGTTAGCACGAAAGACTGACTTATATAGCCAGCACGAAAGACTGACTTATAAAGTCAGCACAAAAGTCTAGCTCGCCAGGGTTAGCACAAAAGTCTAGCTCGCCAGGGTTAGCACGAAAGGCTGACCTCCATAGTCAGCATGAAAGTCTAGCTCGCCAAGGTTAGTACTAAAGGGTGACCTTCCTAGTCAGCAAGAAAGTCTAGCTCGCCAAGGCTAGCAAGAAAGACGAGCTTCCGAAGTCAGCATGAAAGACTGGCCTCCATGGTTAGCACGAAGGCCTAATTCATAAAGTTAGCAGATATGATCTCCTCAGTCAAGGATAGATCTTAAAAAGACGCAATACAAGACAAGCATAAGTAAAAAATAAAGGATTCTTTTATTAACCTTTTCAAAAGGTACAAGTACAGGCGATGATCGCAATATATAAAAAGGTTACAAAGATCACTCTCAGTACAAACACAACAACTTGTAAGGAAAAAACGCGGAAAACTAAGAGCTCCACAGCCTTGCAAGTCCTAGGAAGAACACCTTGACAAACTCGAATAGGAGAAGCTGATGAAGTGCAAGCCCCAAGGGTCATCAGGTGTGAAACAAGAGTAGCATTGATAACAGCAACGTCAGACAGGTTGATATAGAGCCCATCAAAGGTCGCACTCCCTGAGTGACCCCAAAAATCAAGAGAAAATTGCCCTGCCAAAAGGGATTCACCATACAAATGCTCTGGGCCCCAAGAAGCTCAGTCATCGCCTCCCCCTCTTCGGTCGGGAAGAAGGGTTGGGGAAACGTGAACGTGGGAAGGCTTAGGTCCTTCAGCATCTCTGATAGCTCCAATTCACAACTTCCCAGGCACGTTAACCGGGGAAGGTAGCAACAACGGCCTCCGCAAGATTCTCCACCCCTTTGATGTTACCTTACCACCCCAGAGAGATTGGTATAGAAGGAAAGACAAAGGGGATACCCCATGGCCACTCACCCGAAGGACAGGACATGTCGATCGAGGATTGAAGCCGTGAAGTTTAATGTCAATGGAAGATTAAAGTCGAAAACAGAACCAGGCCAAGTCTCCGAAATTTGCAACCTCTACGTCTAAAGAAATAGCAGAGCCATGTGCAGCGGTAGGAGCATGAGTCCTTAGAGAGAATGAAGAATGGTGAACTAGCAGAGGGAGCCATAATCCCGTGAACGATGAAAGAGTTGAAGCATGCAATCCCTATTTAAAGAAGAAAAACGACGGTTCGATAACCTAAACTACCCAAGAGACGAATAAAGCCTCAGGCCATGTGGACTAATCCCATTGGCTCACGTTTTTCATAGACATTGGAAAGGATACAAGCGCAAAAGGATGACGGTTCAAAACCAGAGCAACATAAATGGCAAGTCACATAGTGGGCCACGTGGCCAGATCCTACTAAATCGCATGCCTCTCCTAGAGGCCAGAAGCGGCGTGAATACAGGGATAACGATTCAGTTCCCATATATCCCACGGCACGTGGCCAGCCCCCATTAGCTCAAGGATTTCCAAAAAAACTTGAAGAGCATCATTATCGAGAAAGCAGTTCAAAGCTCAGTTCCCATAGGTGGTGAAAGAAATCAAAGGTTAATCGAAAAGAAAGGGCAATAAAGGCCTACTGGGGAGATTCGCAGAAGATATTTGGGGAAAGACTCAACGTCATAATGACGCTTGCATCACGAAAGAGGTGAAACGTCAGAATTTCAAAGGGAAGAAAAGAACGTGCTCCGATACTTGAGAAAAGTGTTTCATTAATGACAAAGCCAAATTTCTACATCTTCAAAAAAAAAAAAAAAAAAAGGAAAGAGAAAAGGAGAAACATCCAAGCATTCAATTGCTGGCAGGAGGGTCGAAGATGGTGGCTGCATCAATGGGTGAAGGATCTGCTGGAGATGGGTCCGACAAGAGGTCTGCAGAGGCCAAGGTCGCATCAGCAGGAGGAGAAGTTGGTAGAATGGGCTCTTCCATAGGAGACACGACAGCAGTAGGAGAAAACACTGGAGTTGGGAGGTCCTCCGCAACCACAGGATCCTCCGTGACCTTGGGCACGTCCAGAGTCACGGGGACAGGTGGAACATAGTAACCAAAGCCAGAGAAATCATAGCTTGGGGTCGTCTCAAGAATGTGCTTCACAGTGTCATCAACCCTAGTCATGTAGCCCGTGCGGCTCACCTCCTTCATGCGCTCCCTCAATTCATCTGAGGACTTGAAAGCTTCCAGTGCCGCCTTAACTGCCTCGTCGATCACTTGGGGTTGTTTCTTCTGGAAAGTAATAAAATCCACTGCGATGGAGTCGGTCTTCCTCGACTCTATAGCAGCATCATTGCTAGCCTTTTCTAGCTCTGTCTCCAGCGACTCAATGCGCTCAGTAAAACCCTTGAGTGCGTCCTCGTGACCCTTGGCAGCCTCCGTCATGTTAGAAATGGTGGTCCCAATAATTTCTGTCTGCTCCTCAGCGGCTTCCCTCATTCTCTTCTCCTCCTAATAGGAGATAGACAAAGCCGCTACCCGCCGTCGTAGTTCGCTCGCCCCGCGAGTAACCTGCAAAAGAAAAGACCACATCGGGAAAGACTCTAAATGAATTGCAAGGAGGACATCTTGGCTTGAGATATACCCTAGCAATATCCAATGAGAACGAGTTCAAAAGCTCCACGTCCGAACGAGACTGAAAATCCTCGATGTCCCCGGAAGGACCGTGGTCCATCAACTATCCTGCCACACGAGGAGAATGAAGGGAGGACTCGCCCTCGTAGACCTCCCACTAGAACTGAAGGCACTTCTTCCCCCTAGGAGGAGGAGGGACGCCGGCCGAGCCTTTACCAGATTTCCCCTTTGAAACGTCCTTGGGGGGCTGAGTTGGGGGCCTTCAGGGTTTAGATGGCCTCCCCCAAAGACGTAACACCCTGTGCGGCTCTTTTTGAGTCAGGATCAATGCTCACCGCTTCATCGGGTGGCCTCTTCTCAGGAATCTTGGGTGGCAAGACCTTGCTAGGCACTTTCTCTTTGCCCTTGGAGGAATCTTCCTGCCTCCTTTGGTCGTCGCCTACAGATGAAGAATCTCTTATGGAGTCACCTGGGAGCGAAGAACGAGTAGGACTCCGAGATTGCTTCTCTAGAGCCCTTCTCCTAGCAGACGCGGCCTGTTCGCGAAGATCGTGGGTGTCCGATTTGTAGTCCACTGGAAAAGACAGACGTAAAATCAGATACAGATCGTGGTCGCAAAAAGATAAGTTCGAGGTGAAAGGGACTCACCCCGCGCTGAGCTCAGTCCGTGTTCAATCAGCAGACCCTCGTTTGCCAGATCGTACACGTTGAAAGTCGTGCCCATCGCTACCATCTCGAGAGATCGTTGATCATATGAGCTCAGCATAGGGACTTGATTCCCAATCCTCAATCGAGCGGGTCCCTAGTCCGCTCTAAAGGGGTTACCCTCAATACGCTCAAAGAAAAAGCGATCTTTCCATTTCTTTGCCGAGTCAGGGATATGGGAGACAAAGGACTTGGGTCCGTGGGGGACTACGTCGAGCCATATAGAGCCACTCATCGCTGGACGGCTTCAAGTGGTAAAAATACAGGAATAGCGCCCATGAGGCCTTGCGGTCGAGTTGGGCAAAGAATAAGTAAAAGCCTAGAAGATGCTTCCAGGAATTGGCAACCAATCGGCCAGGGGAAATCTCAAAACGATCCAACACTTCCTGAACGATATGGTGAATAGGGGAGTGCAGACCGCACTGAAAGGCAACTTCATACAAGCATACAGTATTTGGCCGTGGGGTGTTCGCCCTCTCAGCCCGGGTAGGGACCCAAGTCTCTACCGATGCAGGAAATCTGTACCGAATACGGAGGGCAGACAAAGAATCCTCGGTCATGGTGCTTTCAAAGGCTACCACACCGGTGGACCTCGCCAAGGCACCCTCTTCCTCTTCAACTCCGAAGGCACTGCCGCCATCGACAATGTGCTTAACAAAAGTTTCGGATGTTACTCTCTCACCGCTAGGTTGAGCAGCAGTGTCTTGGGTCAAACAACGGACCCGGGCAAAGAATCTCTTTGACCTAAAAAGTATAGACCGCTCCTCTTAGGTCTCCTCAGAGCTCACCTCAGGGTCGGAACCCCCACTCGTTTGGACAACATTGTCGGAGTCCCTGAGGGACTCCACCGGGAAGAAGAAGAAGACATGGAAGAAACTTAATCGACGCAAAGCCACGGAGAAGAACTTTGTTCGAGGGCCCAATGCGACGGCACCGAGTAAGATCCTATGACAAAAATAGAATCACAGAGGCGCAAGCTCGAATGGAAGGAATTAGTAGTGTCAACCGGTCGGGTTCGGCGGTCTCGGTCGGGCCTCACCAATTTTATAGGCTGCATCGTGTCCGATCGCTTAGGTGTTCGGGCTTGCATTGGCGGACACTGTTTAATTTCGGTCGGTCGGTGCTTTAATCGGACAGCCTTATTCAAGGTAAACGGGTCTTAAACAGGCCTGGTCGGGCTAATGGCCTATTTAACTCTAAACGGGCACTAAACAGCACTAAACGGTGTGAAAAGTAATATCAGTCCCATTTCCCATGTCCACAAACTATAACGTCCCATGTCCCATGTCCTATTTAAAAAAATAAGAAAAAGGAAAAAGAAGTGCAATTTTGCCGTGTGACTGTGGAGACTCAAAGACTGAAATTTTGATTTTGTGAGATTGAATAGAAAAAAAAAAAAAAAAAGAGGTGGAATTTGGAAGGTTAGTTAGGGTTAATGGTTTTTTTTGGTAAATAATTAGGGTTAATGGTTAGTCATTTAGGAGGGTTAGGTTACCCAGGTTGTTACTTGTTAGGGAGTTGGAAGTTGGAACGTGTATACATTTGGGAATTTTCTCCGGGGTTGGGGTAGAATAGGTAATAATAATCGGGCTTAGGGGTCGGGTTTAAATGGGGCAAAGGGGGTCGGGCTCGGTCGGGCCTTTAAACGGGCGGGTCGGTCGGGCACCGCCGTGTTACTTCCAAGACGGAACGACCGCTTATAAACGGGTGGGCTGAAGCCCGACACGCTTATTAATCGGGTCGGGCGGTTTGGTCTTTAAATGGCCAGGTGGTGTCGGGTCCGCGGTGCGGGCCTTGCATTGACACCCCTAGGAATTAGTAGAAGATTGCCGTAAAAGTGAAATTTCAATTTATGCACACGAAGAGAAGGGGACGTTTCCAAATCCAACGGCCAAGGGGCGTGACCCATCAGATGGCTAGGGATAGTTGGCGTTTGGCGTCTCCCAGAGAAATTAATGTTCATGCCAGATGACTGAACCGCATTGGAAGACTTGACATGACCAGGATCAATCAGCTATAGGCTTAGCCTAGAATTCATAATGCCTACGGACACACGTCCGTACATTGGAGGAACGTTGAACGTCGCCTCGAGTCAAGATACCTTTAGGGTTTTTTTGGCCACGTGGTTTGTGGCGGCTGAATCAGCAAATCACACTCAGCCGCCAACTTGTCAGATCACACATGCCGAAGATCATAGAGCAACTTTAGTTTAACCCCCCGGACACACACGTCCGGGGGAGTGGGGGGCTCGTGTTGGGATAAGAATACCGGCTCGGTCAGAACGAGCCACAGAGATCTAGAAACCCAGGCCCAGCTCGAGAGTTCGATTGAGGGACAAAGGTGTCATTGCATATGTCGACCGAAGGAGATGTCCTATGAAGCTTACGTAGGACACTCCGAGTCTATCATGGATCGACATTGTCCTAGACTTCCGCCCACGTCACGCCTAATCAGGCGCGTGGGAGGTGACGCATAAACATTATCTCCGAATTACACTCTCCAACGGTCTCACTCCACTCTGGGATTTCAGCTTTCCAATTCTGGCACAACTCGAACTCTCCACCACCTTAAATAAGGGAGGTAACACACGTCTAAGCCATCTGAATTCTCATTATTCTGACTATTGCTCAGAGGTCTAACTTAAGCATCAGAGTGAGATCACCGGCGACGCCCGGTAGTCGCCGGTACTCCCTGCTAATCCTTGTCTTGCAGGAAGAACTCGCTCCGAGAGGATTTCTGACGCAACAGATTAGAATCATTTATTATGGACCATTGGATTTAATATAGGTATTAAGTTAATAATTAAATGTTAATTAAATAATTAAATACCAATTTAACATGTAACCCATTTCTTCTTCTTTGCAGAACACCACCACCCCACCCCTATCCTTTACAACCCACCCAGGCACCCACCTCGCCCCATCCCTATTTATCTTCCCAGCTCGCTAGCCTCAAGTCGTGTCGGCCCCCAGTCCCATGACCTTCAGTCACGAGCCACGATCGATACTGATACGGATCAATTGATACGATATGTCTTAGCGAAGGAGCAGGCTACCGGGTGAACCAATAAGGGTTCGGGTCTTAAGGAACTCTTTTCAGGAGGCACTATAGAAGCCTATAGAGGTCCGAGAGGTAGTTCTCAGCTTTCCCATCTTTTATTTCAAAATCTTTTTTTGAATGGCAAGACAGGCCTTTTCAAATTCCTTGACCGAATCCTAAAACCAAGGGCGTGGCGAGTTAAGAGCTAAGTACGCTAGTCCTATACCCAACTGAGATTGTTGGGTTGACGTGGCCCTTTAATTTGACAGATGGCGTAATAACTGAACGCCATTTGTCATCTAATCAAATAGTATAAAAGTTCTAAATAAGAAAAACGCCGGGTCAACTCCTATATCTAAGGTCGACCAATAAAAAATTGAATGTTTCTGTTAAGCAAAAAAAAATTAAATCAATGACACGTGTTTATGAAGGGTATTCAGGTCAATACAATGTAATACATTTGTAAGTCTAATTACCAAAAACACCTCATTACCTTAGACTCATCACATCAAACGAGAGAAATTAGATGCAAAAAAAATCCATTTTTATGGTCACTAAAAATTAACTATTCCTCCCCATCTCTCTCCATTCTGTTCTCAACCTCTTACAACCACAAGAAAAACCAAGAAACCCATAACCATTTGATCACCATTTCCACCTCTTTTCATGGTAGCAGTAGTAGTAGTAGCGATGGATACAGAGACAGAAATGCAACATTTGAAAAGTTCATCTGAGATTAGATTGGAGAACAACATAGAAGAAAGCATTAGATACCCTTACATTGTTGATGATGATCAGCTTAAGTACACAAGCTTGAAAGATCTCTTACCAAATTCTCCTACTAAATGTTTACCAAATCTCTATGTCAATGGATTCGACATTTCGATTCGAAACCAGTTGGTTAAACAGGCGGCATCGGCTTATCTTCAATCGGCAGGGAGACTTACGAATCGCAACCAGAATTGGTTGGATAGGTTCTGGAGGAGACTAGCCATTAGAGGTTCTTTACGTTCTTATTGGTATAATTATGTTAGAGATCCATTGCAAGCTTGTGTTAGCCCAATATATCAGTTATTTGCTTGTTTACTCAATAGGATCGAGTGGGTTTGAAGTAGAACTCTAATTGCATGAGAAGATTGTGAAGTAATAGATCTTCTTAAGGTACAAATTTCTTTGTTCTCTCACCCATACCCCCTTTTCTTCTCTTTTAATGTATTCATCTTTATTTTTGTGAAAAAACGCGATAAGGATGAACCCCAAGTGGCAGCATAGTTGCCAAGGGACAAGGCCTAAGGAAGCTGAAGGTCCTGAGTTCGACTCTACCTCCCCCCTTGGGGCCACCCGTCTGAGAGGAAACTCTCTGATGAACATGGGGGCCCCAATATTATCTTCCGATTCATGTGTGTTGCAGGCCGGGGTCGTGCATGAGCCTTAGGACCAAAGGCCGGATACCTCCAGTTTCCAAAACAAAAGTTTTAGAGATGATAATATAAGCTTTAGGTTTGAAATCAAAATTGGATTGGTTTTTTAAATTTTACTTATGAACCTATATCTATCTCAGAATTATAAGGATCCTGAATTCCCCACTCCCCCTTTTTAGACATGGTTAAGAGGTTCGATAGGGTTAGCACGATTCTTTTGGAAGTAAAGGTACCAATGGTGCTTGAAGGGTATTTCTCCTCCTTTTTTTCCTTCTTTTTGATAGGAGGACTAAAAGTTGGAGTAATTGAATCGGATTTTCAAATGATTTGTTGTTACTTATAATTTGCAGGAGGCTCCCGCTACTACAGGGTCTATGAGAAGCAAGTATACACCACCTTACCCCTTAATGTTTCTAATAAAATTTAGATAGCCCATTCGATCTCTTGTCATGTGAATTCAGTTACCTCCTCCCTTGGGCAGTTGAAACCATGGTTCGTAATCTTGATATCAGTATTGAATTGGTGGATTGGATCAGATCAGGATCGCCCAAATTCGGGCAAAATATCACACCTTTTCTCCTGTTTTTTGAAAAATAAAATCCAATTTTTAAAAAACTTTTTTACCTTGTCCATACAGAGGGATTGGACTGGTCTTGGCCGATACTGATTCGACCTGACCAAAATCGACCAATCCAATCTGAGATTACGAACCATGATTGAAACTGCAACATGCAAGTTGTCCATGTAATTTGGAGAATAAATTACACTACTTTACTTCTTTTTTTTTTTAAATGAATTTATAATGACAAAAGTAACTTTATTTGCAGCTGAAATAAATTTAATTCGCTTTAACACCATTGTCTTCACACCGGAGCAAGGAAGGGGGAGATTATACATCAACTGATGAAGGGGATTTCACTGGCATTGTTTGAGACCATGTCAATGCGAACTAAATGTTGCTCAGTCTTTGTTTTCTTTTGTTGGCATGTTGCACTTATAGGGGTAACTTTGTTTTTCACAATTATTTAGTAGTTCTAATTTATTAGCACATCTTCCACGTGTATATATTACATATCCTTTTATGTTCATCCTTTATCATTGGTTGTGCAACGTATTCTTAATTTTCTTTTCTATTGATTCTTTCATTGTTGTAAATATTAGTTACCTTGTATTTATGTCTAACACTTATGGTGTACTTTGCAAATTTTTGACCATGTCCAAAACCAATATAATTGTTCGATCAAGACCGTATATGCATTGAGAATGGTTTAGAATTTTTTTTTTCAAAACCAATGCAATCTTTTTTCATGACTAGGGTACCACCAACGCAACATGGTTGCCACACCCTCAACAAAATGGTATGGCTAAACGCAAGCATCACCATTTTCTAAAGGTGGCACATGCTCTTCGTTTCCAAGTTCACATTCCCACTCTTTTTTAGGGTGATTGCCTTCTAACGGAAAAACTTAATTAATCATCTCCCCACACCATTCATTGTTGGTCTCGCACCCTATCAGGCCCTTCTCAACTGACCCCCACCTATGATCGGCTGTGTGTTTTGAGTTGTTTTTGTAATACTTCCTATGGGCATTTACATAGCGATAAATTTGATCCATGTGCAAAATGTTGTATTTTTGAGGGTTACTCATAAGGTCAAAAGGGATACCATCTCTTCGATCATGCAATTCATAAATATTTTTCAAGTCGTGATGTCGTTTTCCATGAGGCCGTTTTTCCCTACAAAGGATCAATCTTTGCAACTTCACCCAAACAGTTCTCCTACCATCCTTCCCCTTCCCTATCTGACCTCTCTCCTCCTGAGCATTTTCTTCTCCTTCACCAACCTCTTTGATACCCATCCTTTTCTCGTTACCTGGACATCCCCCTCCTCTTTCACCAATCGAAAATCCAGTTTCCCCACCTACATCTCTCCCTCAGCCCATAGCCCCAACCACCACCTCAACCTGAAAATCCAATTGGATACGTCTCCCCACCAAGTTGAAGGGATATATTATTGTGGCCACTTGAACCCTTTCCATGATGCTTCTCCACCAAGCACATCAGCATCCTCATGTACACCCTATCATCTTTCCCAATTACCTCTCTTATCGTCATTGTAGATCCACTCAATTTTCTAACTTTTGCTCTATTAACAATGATCAGGAACCCACCTCATTCATTGTGGCAAATACAGATCCAAAATGAAAGGAAGCAATGATAGCTGAAATTTCAGCTTTTGAGCATAACCAAACCTTGACACTCTCACTGACTTACTCCAAGGAAAGGTTCCTATCGGATGTAAATGAGTTTACAAAATCAAGCGCAAGTACATAGGTTTCATTGAGTGTTAAAAAGCTCACCTTGTGGCTCTAGCCTACGCACAAATAGAAGGCATTGACTATATTGAGACTTTCACACCTGTTGCAAAGCTTGTCACTGTCAGTTGTCTTTTAGTAGTTGCAGCCATCCACAGTTGCCTTTTATATCAAATGGAAATGAATAATGTCTTTTTTCATAGTGATTTGGATAAAGAAGTTTATCTGGAAATCCTACCTAGTTTTGCCAAATTAGGGGAGCAACGCATGTGTCGTCTTTACAAGTCCTTTTATGATCTCAATCAAGCCTCACAAAATTGGTTTGCCAAGTTTTTATCCACTTTTATTGATGTCGGTTTTTCACAGTCCAAGGCCAACTACTCCTTGTTTACCTCATGTGGCAAGTCCTCTTTTACAGTTGTCCTAGTCAACATTGATGACATTATCATCATTAGTGATGACCCAACCTATATTAGTATATTTAGTGCACAATATTGGTGCCAGTGTCGGCATCGTCGATACCAGTATCGGTACC
The DNA here is from genome assembly GCF_018873765.1 of Telopea speciosissima. Classification (NCBI taxonomy): domain Eukaryota; kingdom Viridiplantae; phylum Streptophyta; class Magnoliopsida; order Proteales; family Proteaceae; genus Telopea; species Telopea speciosissima. The sequence goes on from NC_057924.1 coordinate 46,392,796, forward strand.
TATAAGGATCAACGGATCCGATCTCAATACCTTAATCCATGAATGATCAATCCACATGGTCTCCTCTTCATCCAATAATCAACCAATTATTTCTAATTCTACTCAAGTCAATCAAGCTTTTTTCCAACTAATGGGGTCAATTTCCATAAAGAAAAAAATTAATGGGTTCAATTACATGAATTCCTTTTTGCTACGCAACCTTATTTCAAATTGTATTTATTAACTTATGGCATCCAAATCTTTTGCCACAAGTTCTTCCTCAGTTATCTTTAACCTAATTGTAGCTACTGGAATCTAAATCGCCAAGCTGAGAGGAGACCTGCACACCACAAACCAAGAACTAAGCGAGAAAAAGGGTCGAAGCGGACTCCGAGTTGAACTCTCTGACGCTTAAAATCAAAACTCCGAGCAACAGTAGTATGAACTGGGAGTTGGGATAATTGGAAGAGCACTAGCATAAGAGCTATTAATTGTGAATGTGAATGATCATGTAATGTTACCTTGTACCTTACCCTCTTATTTATAGGAGAGGCGATTGTTGGAGTCTGATTCCTAGGAGTCAAAAAAGGAAAGTTGCCCTTGTGGGTTCTACATGGCGGTGGAAAGTTTGAGAGTTGAAAGGACTATGCTAGTTATATCCCAGCTTCCTGCTTTGGCTTTGTCACGCATCGAATATTCATTCACGGGCCGCTTTTATGCATATCAGTACTCATATATTTTTTAGTTCATCTCTTCTACAATTACTCTTTATTGCTGCATTTAGTGAGCCATACATTTAACAGGAATGAGTTATGGAGCTGCCTCACCATATTTATACCATAAAAAGATCCTTTGATGTGGGTAATTTGAGAATTGAGTTGGATGTTTGGTATTTTTTTTTTGGGGGGAGAGGGGACTGTAGTTCATACTACAGAGTCTTCAATAAGGAAACATATATACCTTGACAAGGTCATAAGAAAATCCCCATTTTGTTTTCTCTAGCTACAATAATATTTTTTTCCTCCTGTGTGAGTGTGAGCATTTTCTCCTCCCTTGTGAGTGTATTTTGGCCGAAAAGTGAGCTATGCTAGTTGCTATCCCATTTCCTCCGCACTTGTGCTTTTGTATTTCCCCTCCTAACCATCAGAGGACTACAAGCAAAGTACCCCCAGAACCTCCAGATATAGAGGAGAATGAGATCTTGGTTGACGACAAACTGGAGGGTGATGTTTAACTAAGTTGGTCCAATACACTGAGTGGACATATTCTTGCTAGGAAGCCATACCTCAGACAAGCGGTCATGGAAGCTCTGCCTAGAGCCTAAAATACATGTTTTCCCGTTGAGGTATCACCGATGGAGACGAATCATTATCTATTCCATTTCCAACACCAGACATATATGCTCAATGTAATGGATAAAGGTCCTTGATCGACTGAGTGGCGGGGATGCCTTGAATTCCCAAGGCTTGGTTGAGCACTGGCTCTCTTCAAAATCTTACTTCCTCCACTCTCAATCGAGCGGCGAGATGCCATCTGGATGGCTGGATACCCATTCTTATAAACTATGGATATAAATTATACTATTGTCATATGCATTTTTTAAATAAAAATCCCAAGTGCCATTGGTACTATAAAAAATAATATATAAAATTAATATTTACTTTATTTTATAATGGGATACGAATCATATAGTATATGTTCAAATACTAATATATCTGTATCTCTATCCAAATAGTCTCTGATTGGATTCGGATAATTTCTCAATAGCATTTTTGGAATACGAATACGAATTTGAATTAAAATTTTCAACTATCCATTTACATTTGGATCAGGATCGTCTCCAGGGAGCTCAACACCCAGGGTGCTGTCAGGAGTCATCCAACAATTGAACTATACTGTACATATCTCGGTGCACGCCTAGGGATGTGTGCGGCACAACCCAACGATTGATAGCACCTTGGCGTCTTGGGCTCCCTGGAGCTTAGTTAGTAAAGTCGCGTATCATACGCGTATTATGGCGTTCCCATATTTTTAAACGTATAATACTCCGCCCCGTATTTTTATAAAAAATGCGTTTTTAAGCAAGCACGTATTATACTCGAATAATACACGTATTATACGTTTTTTTATAAAAAAATTATCCAAAAGATTAGAATTTAGGAAACGATTTCACTTCCCCTTCGTCCCTTTCGATTTGCGTTGAACATCCAACCGTAGCGGGCAAAAGTAGCCGCCCTCCATCTCCAATCATCCTCGCCATCTCCGTTCAACAAAGCGGCACTTAAGTCTTGTACTCTCCTCTTGTTTCTCTGGTCTTTCAACTTGCTCATGTCATTTTCGGACAATCTACATTCTTTTTCTTGTAGATTATTGATATTTTGGTATGTTAAATGATAATCTTAGAGATGTTATATAGCATATTATATTATTGTGTTTATTTTAGTTAATAAAATCATGATATTATTTTGTTTATTAGGTGGTGAATGCATGTTATATAATGAATATATGTCCGTTTTTTTAAAGTATTATTGCCGTCTATGCCGTATTATATCCGTATTAAACGCTTACCGTATTATTACCGTATGCATTTTATGAAGCGGATTTTGAAAAGTATTATTACCGTCTAATCCGTTTAACCGCCGTACGTATCCGTTCCCGTTCAATTGCCGTTCCCGAACTTACTAACTAAGCCCTGGAGACGAGCTAAATTCTTTACATTCTTAACTCAAACCAACAAGAAAAAAACGTGGCACGTGGATCAAAGTCATGAGGGGAGAAATCATTGTGTTTACTGAACCCTGTAGTTGCACCAATCAAACCTGCGGTCCAAATTGACAGATAAAACCTTCTAAACACAGAAACAAATCCATTTGAAATGATGAGAATCCTTGAACGGACCGGATTTCAGTATGGACCAAAGGATCCTCAAGAAAAAGAAAAAGTTCATGGCAAAACCGCAAAAGCTTCTTCATGACTTTTGCATGACCGTACTATGCAAGAACCCATTTTCGATGATTTTTCTCTGTTTCGTTCTCGCATGCAGTGTGCGCTCAGGTCCCTGGTGTGATAGACAGAACATTCACACGGCATTACTATCCTAAAGAACCCCAGGATGAGAGAGAGAGAGTGTGAAGACCCTGAAACCTGAAGAAAGCTAATGGCAGTCTGCCCCTTCAAACGACGGCGCATAAACGTTATTTGTCTTCTTGTCGGGTCCCCCTCTCTCTCTCTCTCTCTCTCTCTCTCACAGGTAAGGAATATAATGGGATAATTACTATCATCATCCTGCACTTAGCCTATATTTATTATAACTATCCTACTTTAAATTTCTTTTCTAAAACTATCTTGTTTTTAAACTTTTACATCTCTTTCTACCCTCATGTTTATAAATGCCTAGATTAGGCTTTCTTTTCACCTAGTAATCTACTAGTCTATTTAACTTACTATTCATCTACATTTTACTATTTTTGTCATTAAAATAGTAAATAATAAAAGCATCCACCCGCATATTCTCTCTCCTATTTTTTACTCCATTCATTTTTTTTTTCTTTAATTTTTTTATTTAATTACTTTTTTATTCAACATTTCATCTTCATTGTTCTTCTTCGAACAGAACATGGTTCTAAGTATTGGTATTGTATCACCTGTATCGAGCGATATATATTGATTTTGTTAGTCACTGATATCGTGCTGATACTGTATCAATAGCATGGTACGAATAAGGGGTAAAATGATCAAAAAACTCATTTTTAAAGAAGATTCAAGGGTAATTCTGCTTGATACAGCCGATCCAGGCCAATTGCGTATCAGTTTTGTAGGTTACCAATACCCGTTCCAATACCGTGCACTAAAACCATGGAACTGATGGACTCTCTTCAAAACACCCCACTTCTTCTTTCTCTTCCTCTTATTCAATTTACTTTTTACTATTTTTGAAGAGAGTCGATATGTTTCATGGTTTTAGTGCACGGTATCGGAATAGGTATCGGTAACTTGCAAAATCGATACGATACCGATATGGTATCGGCCTGGATTGGCTATATCGGGCTAAATTACCCCTGAATCTCCTTAAAAAAATGAGTTCTCTGACCATTTCACCCTTTGTCAATACCGTGCTACTTATACGGTATCGGCATGATCTGATATCGGCATGGTATCGATATCGATGACTAACAAGCTGGTACATTGCCCGATCACCCTTTGTCGATGCCGTGCTGCGTCGGTATCGGCATGATACGGTATCGGCATGGTATCGATATCGATGACTAACAAGCAGGTACATTGCCCGATATGGGCGATATGATACTGATACTTAGAACCATGATCTATTTGAAGAACAATGAGGATGAAATGTCGAATAAAAAATTAATTAAATAGAAAAATTGAAGAAAAAACAACAAAAAAAAAAAAACTAGATGGACTAAAAAATGGGAGAGAAGAAGCGGGGTGGGTGCTTTATTTTTTACTATTTTAAGGATAAAAATAGTAAAAAGTAGAAGATGAATGGTAGGTTAAATAAATGAGCAGGTTACTAGGTGAAAAAAAAGGGTAATCTGAGTATTTAAAAATATGAGGGTAGAAGGAAATGTAAAAGTTAAAAAACAAGGTAGTTTCAGAAAAGAAGTTTAAAGTAGGATAATTTTAATAAATATAAGCTAAGTGTACGATAGTGATAGTAATTGTCCCGAATATAATTGTGTCACCTGCAGCTCAATAGACTATAAAAGGTACATTTTATCAAAGAAAAACAAAAAAAAACAAAAAACTATAATAGGTACTTAAATCGTTTATTTTAATTAGATGCCTTTTTAACTACTTTGTCATGATATCCTTTTTAAGTGCGGAAAATGTCGGAATCCAAATCCTCTCCCAAAAATAAACGTTTACCCATTACATCTCCCATTGGTCCGCCTTAAGTTCAAACAGGATCTGGGTTGAAATATCTTGACCTTGAGGGTGGGTCAGGATTGAAAATTGACGGGTTTGATCGGATTAGATTTGAGGTCTCGGGTTAAGCCTATCCTGACTCAACCCAACCTTGTCTATTCATGTTTTTTTATTGGTTCATCTTCTTCTTTCTCTTCTTTCTCTTTTTTTTATCTCCTCCAGTTCTCTGTCGGACTCAGTTTCCCAGTTCTTCTAATAGGGGGGTGGTGGACCCACCTAAGCAAAGTGTTCAGTCAAGGGTAGGATGGTCATTCCAACCCTCCTTTTAGAGGAATTGAGGAACTTGACTGGGCAGGGAACTGGAGGAGATAAAGATCCTATCCTTGCCCCTCCATGGTCAGGGCCAATTATGGTCAACCCGACCTGACCTTGCGGATGGGTCAGGGTTGGATTTTTTTTGGCCCTGAGTCGAGATCATGCAAGACCAGGCCTGAGCCTAGCTAAGGGGACTCAGAGTTGGGCTGAGATTTTAAAAGGCCCAACCCGACCCTATTGCAACCCAATCTCCCACCATCCATGGGGTGCACACCCCAAAGGTGATCCCCACACCAGATGGATGTTGTGATATCGACTCTGGTAGTTAAATATCATTGGAGAGGATTCGTGCTCAAAATGTCGAGCTCCCGTACATGAAGGCTTTGTGGTTGATCCGACTCATAAAATGGGATCGTGATCCTCTACTACCAGGCAGCTGTGAAACCTCACACAAGTAGGGGCGAAATGACCATCCCACCCACTGCCGGGGTGGAGTCCACGCCTTCCCTGTGTGAGGCTGGACACCAGCGGCACAGCCGCCAGGCAGCAGAGGATCCAAATAGCATAATATGTCCAAGGTAATCGAATCACTCACACCGTTACGTCCTTACAAACACACAAAGTTTCAAATCAATCTCCCTCTCTCTCTCATATGAACTATGAAGTGCATGCGTTAAAGAGAGATCATTAGGAGCATAGCTGCACCACCGAAGAAGACGCTCAACCCGTCAGAGCTTGCCGGGTCCAGAATCCGTAGCAGGTCTGAACATCTCTCTCTCTCTCTCTGTGTAAGAACCAAAGCAACTCCTATAAAACGACCGACCCCCACTCCTTTTTCTGTTACTTGAAAGCACTTGATTCAGACTCCAGAAGCGACTGTTTTGAGTTTGGGTTTCTCTTTTACTCTTTCAGTATATTTTCGATTTTGCCCTTTACTGTTCTTCTCTGATTCCCCCCACCCAAACCAATCTTAGAACCCTTATATAAATCGCATTAACTTCAACTCGCCTCAGTCCTCATTCCCCATACAACAAACATCTCTTCTTCCTTCTTCAGTTGGAATCAGTTTTGGTGTTCAAAGATGATGCATGTCGTGAAGGAAACAAGGAACACGAACCAAGTGGTGAGGAGATTTCCGGTGGAACTGGTGAAGACGTATGAGAAGATGAGGAAGCTGGCTTCAGCCAATGCTGTGGTGGTGTTCAGCATCAGTAGCTGCTGCATGTGCCACGTGGTCAAGAGCTTACTCTTTGGCCTTGGAGTAGGTCCCACTATCGTGGAACTAGACGAGGAAAAGAACGGCAAGGAGATGCAAGCCGTACTCTACGTCCTCGTCGGCGACGACCGCGAACAACCGGTGCCGGCAATATTCGTTGGCGGCAAATTCTTAGGTGGGGTTGAGACCGTTATGTCCTCTCATATTAATGGATCTCTTGTTCCTCTCCTCAAAGAAGCTGGTGCTCTCTGGCTCTGATCAACAAAGAGAACATATGTACAACTTTCCTTCTGTATCTGTTCTCTCTACTTAATTTGTCTTTCTTTATGTGGCCATGTTTGTATAGAGATTCTAATCTATTAGTACAGAGTACAAGCGATATTCCCGGCGTTTATGTATCTCTTAAACTATTTTCTAGTCGAGAAAAAATGGATTTACGGACCGGATTTTTTTCTTTCCCGGCGAGGAGTTGTAGTGTTTGCACTACGTAATGTGAAATGCAAAATACGGTTCTGTTACACTACAGAAATGTTTTTCATGTAATTACGGAAATGGCACTGTAGAGATTAAAGGTACACGTCTTCCTGCGAGTCTCGAGGTTAATGGTACAGTACTCCAGTGGCATAGTGGTAATTTTCAGATGGATCGGGACTGGTGACCTGATTCGACGAGATTCTGTTATTTTGTGGCCAATAATAGATTGAAACGTAAAACGGGGGTCTGGTTATCCATGCTAACGGACGCTTTGAGTGTAACCGTGTAAGCGAAAATCGTTGAGTTCTCTTCTCTAAAGGTTCAATATTGTGTTTATTATTACACGAATGCCCCAACCTCACTTCTCCTATGAACAAAAGGCGGGAATCAATTATCTGATGGAAGGGGAAATTCCTTTCACAGGCTGGTCGATTTACACTAATCAAATCCTGTTCTCCATTCAATATTTACATATCAGATGTCTTGTTTTTTATTCCCTAAGTCCATCTCTTCAAAACTTGATTCTATAAGTTCCAATTTCTGGAAATGTGGGTGTCCAGAAAGTCGTAATGTTTCCCTTATCTCTTGGTCCTCTATGTGCAGATCGAAACATCTGGGGGGTGGGCTGGGTACCCACTTGCATTAGAGTCATAACCGGGCTCTCAACCTCAAATTAGGATGGGGATTGCTTACTGAACCAAATTCCTTATGGGCTAGAGTTCTTTAGGGTAAATACTTCCCAAATCAATCCCTCCTTAACCCTAGCACCAGTCTCAAGACCGGCTCTTGGACATGGAATAATATTCGGGCTGTTGTCCCTCTTTTAAGAGGAATGGTCAATTGGCAAATAGGTGATGGATCACAAATTGACATTTGAAATGATCCTTGGAGCCCGTCCAATTCCTTCACCACCTTAAACCAAGTTGTTTCCAACAATCCTCTTTACCAAACAGTAAATGAACTTATTATTAACAGGGAATGGAACAAACCATTAATTAACTCATTATTCCCACCTGCTATTTATTCACTTATCCTTTCCATTCCTCTCTCTATGCAGCCTTTCAATGACCACCTCTTCTCACCTCTTTCCAAATCTGGAAAAGTCACCACTAAAACAATGGCTATGTGTTTAGCAACTCAAACCTCCATGCCCACCTCCCCCTTGCTTCGACCTCTCTGGAAACATTTATAGAAATTGAAGATCCCACCCAAATTCCCTTTGTTTTTCTGGAAATTCATTCATAATGGCATCCCTACCAAATCGAACCTTCCTTGGCTTGACCAGTCACATAACTGGTGCCCTTTCTGTAAAAATGCCCAGAAATCACCATGGCACATTTTTTTTTCTCTTGTAAGTTTACAAAACGGATTTGGTTGGCAAGACCACTTGGGCTATGCACTGAGAACTTCACTGGTACCACACCTATGGAAGCCATAGGATCCCTAATATCCAAAGTTTCAACAACTACCCTTGATGGAACCTACATTTTTGCATCATATGCATCACTATTTATTTCGTTTGGATCCACAGGAACCAAATACTTTTTGACAAAAAAACTTTCAATCCACACACCATAATGAGCAATGTTATGAGGTGGACCTATGATCTAAATCTCATCCCCTCGGTGGCCCAGAATGATGTATCCACAACCTCGACCCCTATGATATCACTTCCAAAATCTTTCTATCTAGACCTGGAAACTGAGGAAAAGTGTATTCTTATTACAGATGGAAGCTACTGCCATTCGAATTCAAGTGGCGGATGGGGTTTCTTGCTCATTTATAACAAACAGTTGTATGCTTCCTCTATGAATTGTGATTCTGTAGGATCGGCACAAGAGGCGAAATTGCAAGGAATCCAAGAAGGGCTCCAAAAATCACTTGCATTGAATCCAAGAAGGGCTCCAAAAATCACTTGCATTGGACTGCAAAGAAATAGCTGTCTGGACCGATTCTCAACAGATCAAGGACTGGCTCGAGAGCTCTGCAAATCATCCGTGGCCTTTTCAACTCTACACTTGGTTATTTGACATATCCCACTTAATTGCATCCTTACGGTCTGTAATAATTTTAAAACAACCTAGACTTTACGTTGAACCAATAGATAGGATTTCAAGGTATGCTAAACTTCATAACTCCTCTTCAGACGATCTCAATCGTATTGTAAGTATTATGTTTAAGGATCCGACTCCTCTACTTCCAAAGTGGGCTATACTTCCGTGCGGCCCACATTGCCCCACATACAAGGCGAAGGAAAATACCGCCTTGCCCTTGCCCGAGCGGGGGCAAGGCGATACTTTCCGCACGCCTTGTATGTGGGGCAGGCGGGGGCAAGGCGATACTTTCCTTCGCCTTGTATGTGGGGCAATATGGGGCGCACGAAAGTACAACCCACTTTGAAAGTAGAGAAATCTCTTCCTATGTTTAATGAGTAAGGTTTCTTTATTTCAACCAAAAAAAAAAAAAAAGGCGGGAATGTGTTTAGCTTCATGGTAACACGTGTTTCGTGTAGAATATTTAGATCCATAACGGATGGGCCCGGGAGACCGTTCAAAAAGAATAATCGAAGATTTTGATGGCTCAACGTCATCTGATTATTGCCAATTGCCAGAATTCGCAATTCTTTTTTCCAACCTCTGCATTGGAACGTGTCAATATCATATCATACTATTAATAATAACAATAATAATAAGAGTAAATTACTCCCCCCTCCCCTCGATTATGCTCTAATGACAAGCCCCTCCCCTGGGTATTGAATAATGACTCTCCCCTCCCCTGTATTAACAAGATTCTATCAACCGTATCCATTTTGACTGACGGTGTTAAAAATGCAAATAAAAAGACAATAATACCCCCATCTCTACCTCACTTCTTTCTTCTTCCTCCTGTAACCCCACCCGCCCCCACCACTCTCGCACCACCGCCACCCCACTCTTCTTCTTCTTCTTCTTCTTCCTAATGCATCTCCAGAAAGTGTGCAGTTTCCATGTTTAGGTGTGAAAAAGCTCGGCAGAGATTGGAACCCTTATAAAACTCAAGTTGGAGACTAGAGCTCGTATGTCTACCAATTCATCATCGTCAAGACCGATCTCAATCACCTCTGCTAAGGTGTTACGCCATGAGAGGAGGTTGGAGTGGTGGTCATATGGCCCAACAAAGACCACCCATCTCTCTTCTCTCTTTAGGCTCTTGAGTATCCTTTCTCTCATGGTTGAAATCACCGTGATTCCCATAACCTCTTGAAGACATTTGATTGTTGCGGTGGTGCGAGCCACAGAATATGAATGCATCATCTGCTCCTACGCCTAAGCAATTTTTAATGTATGTGGTTGCCTCCTTCACTATCTTAGTCGTCTTGTGCCCCACATAGCTGTCACTTGTATGTGTGTTCCCTGTAAATCAATTCAAAATGAAGTATTTTCCATAGAAAGGAACCAAAAGAGAGGGCTTTCAGTCAATCCATGGTGGTTATACGAGTCTATAGGAGTCGGTGGTGGAGTAAATGGTGGAGAAGGCATAGGAGTTAAAAATGGGGTCTCCACACTGGGAGGATATCACTCAAGCTCCTACTTCTTGACCCTTTTCGGCTTTTTCGACTTCTGAATTTCCCATCATCGGACTCCAAATCTTCCTTCAAATCTTCTTTAATGGTGAAGAGGAATCGTGGAGGTCCACAGAGATTCTGCCGCATCAAGAGTTCCAAATCCATGGCATCATCTTCAAAGGGTTTCAGAATAAATCCTTATGTGACTCAAAATGAAGGATAAGTTAATTCTCCTGTTTTTATGACCATGGGCTCTTGTAATTCTCACGAGGTGCAGAGTTCTGAGGTTCAAGGTTGTGGAACTCGACAACGGTGTTGTGGAACTCGACAACGGTGGTTTGATTTTTTCCAAAGAAACGTATAAAATAGCTCTCTTGTAGGATTTTGTTGTAATCATCTTCAATCTCTCTGTTGTGACTCTCTTTTTCCACCATAACAAATAGTAGAGCTTTGCAACAAGAGCTAAGAGCAGTTAACGAACACCAAAATTAGACCAATTCCTAAAGCGCTCAAAGGCCTCATCCTTGCTCAGAATCACATTCCACATCTATCGTCGCTATTCTTTCTTCAAGATCTCATTGCAATATCCAAAATTTCAGCTAGGTCTGAATTTTCTGTACTACCAATCTCTCTGTTCTCTCATTGATCATAGGAAACGATCATCGTGCAATCGTGAGGCCGGGAGATCGAGAGGTTTGGCTTCGTTACTTTCCGCGATGAGCAATCGATGAGGATACTATTGAAGGGATGAACGGATAGGACCTTGATGGTAGGAATATTACCGTCAATCAAGCCCGGACCGGGGGTCTTTGGCGGTGGTGGTGGTGGTGGAGGTGGTTATTGTAGCGGTGGTGGCGGAGGCTATAGAGGTGAAGGCGCGGTGGTTATGGACGTCGTGAGGGGCGGTGGTGGATACGACCATGGTAGTGACCGTGGCTAAGGAAATGGTGGTGGTGACCGTGGCTAGAAGTGGTGGTGGCGGTGGTGATGGTGATGTTAGTCAAGCTGGAGAAATGAGGTTTTTAGGGTTTTGATATGGTTAGGGGTATAATTGGAATATCACAAACATAAGGGTATTTTAGGGTTTAAATGAATATTTTTAGGGTGATGTCATCACTTAACGATCATTTTTAACGGAATGGGTACGGTTGATAGAATCTTGTTAATACAGGGGAGGGAGAGTCATTACTCAATACCCAGGGGAGGGGTTTGTCATTAGAGCATAATCGAGGGGAGGGGAGTAATTTACTCTAATAATAATAATGAGGCAAAAAAATTGTGATACGCACGTGTCAAATAAATTTGCAGGACGTTCTTTTCTGATAACCAGGGATTTTACGTAGCGCAATCTCAGTCGTTGAACGTCTTCCCCCAATTCAACCGAAAAAACTGACGACAGCAGATCATTATTTGAAATCCTATCAACGGTTATGTAGCTGAATCCCCTGGAAGTCTCTTCCCTTACGGAATCTTAGGGAGAGTGGGAGAGTGGGACGTCTCTCTATCTCTCTCTGATCGACGATTTTGCAGAAATCTCATGTCAATCCCTCTATCTTCACTGGTCTACCCTGCGGTCAAATGGTCGATTTATCGCGCGAATCCTAAAACACTAATGAGGAGCGATCTTCTCTCGTCTTCAGCCATCTCTCTTGTTTTCTTCTCTAAGGAACCGAAGACGAAGACAATCTCAGGTTCTTCACGACGCTCTCTCTCTCTCTCTTTCTCTCTTTGTTTCTCTGCAACTCCAAGGAAGCGCAGACAGTCTCTGCAACTTCAAGCGAAGAGAGTCTCTCGTTCTCTCTCTCTATCGTTCTCGTTTTCTTTGTCTCTGTCTCTCTCTCTTTATCTCTCTCCCTCTCTCTGTATCTCTCTGTCTCTCCCTTTATCGTTCTCGTTCCATTGTAGTTAGGGTGTTTTTAAAAAAAATTGGAATTATTGATTGCTAACCAATTTTTTTCTCCATTTCAGGTTCTAGGAAGTTCATAACGCAGGTATGGCATATTTCTTCTCTCTTTCCCTTATCTATCGTTGCATTATAGTGAGGGTTTTTAAAAAAAATTTCATGGTTTGTACTGATTGCATTCCATATTTTGGCTTTCTTCTGTGATTAGCCTGAATCTCACGGTTGTTCGACATTTGTTTGTAGGTTTATGAAATGTTCATTAGTCCTTTATCATGATATATTTATTACTTCTTTTTTTTCTTTCTGTATTTGTGATTGGTAGCCTGGGAGTGTGATTAATTTGGTTATCAGAGAGGTCTACTGATGCCAAAGATTCTGGCATTGGAAAGTTTGGTAAGTGGCCTTTGAGGTTACAACCAGCAAGGTGCACATCTGTGAGGGGTTTTTTTCTAATCCAGTCAGGAACATTTGCTAAATGGAGTTTGTTGTAGGGTAAGTCTATTGACAGTAGAAGATAGGATGCCATTTGGAAGGATTGGTGGTGAGGGATCTGAAAACCCATTTCTTGACAGGTTAAGTTGCCAAAGTTTCTGTAGCCTTGAAACTGAAACTAGGATTTGACCAGTGAGCTGATTATCACTCAGAGAAATGGTGGTAAGAGAAAGGTCAATGTGATCTGGGATTCTACCTGTGAGCTGGTTATGGCTCAGAGAAAGGTCCATGAGATTGGGCAAGTTACAAAGGGAACTGGGTATCTGGTCTGAGAGCTTGTTATTTGAAAGGTCAATAGAAGTTAGATTATGAAACTGTCCAAAAAAATCTGGAATCAGCCCAGGGAGAGTGTCTTCAGTAAGGGCAGTTGACCTAGACTTGGAGGAATGGATCCTTCAAAGCTGTTATCTTCAAGAACAAGGACAAGTTGGGTGAGGTGGGTTAACTTTGAGAAGCTCTCTCTCTCTCTCTCGTTCTCTCGTGCTCTCTGCTGTGTCTCACTCTCTCTCTCTCCCTCCCTCTTCTTTTAGCTCAGACCACCGATCTATATTTTAAAAAAATAAAAATTTATGCTTCTCTGTCCAATTTAGGTTTTCTAGTTATTGATTATAATTTTTGTTGTGTTTTTCTTCTAGGTGGATTAAGGTGGACAGTGAAGACCGGGTCAGGCAAGGCATTTGGTTAAGGTGATTTTCTTATTCTCTCTCTCTCTCTCTCTGTATCTTCCTTTTGTTTCATGAATTAGAAAAAAAATTTCTGTATATTCTGGTTTCAGCCTTCAACTAATGGATACATAGCTGTAATCTTTCTCCTTAAGGAACCAGTACTGCGCCTGATCCTTTTTAGAGACAACCTGAATTTGAAAATAAATTTAGAAATTTAAGTGGCATCACGTTACAGAATAAGAGAGTTATAAGGTAGGAGGTAGCTATAAGCCTATAACACATACCTCTTGAAGAAAATCAGCTGCTCCCTTTCTTTTTGAACACCTAAATCCACAATATTCAAAGAATTCAAGAATATAACTACATGGACCATGGTACACAATCTTTCCTTCTACCATCAAAATAACGTCGTCAAATAGATTATAGGTCTCTGGTGCAGGCTGAAGAAGTGAGATCAATGCCGTGGCATCTGTTAGATGCACCAAGTGCTGAAGGCAAGAAACAATCTGAAAGTTTGTAGAACTGTCCAGGCCATTTGATATTTCATCCATAAAAAGAGCTTTTATTGGACCCACAATCATTTCCCCTAAAAAAGAACATTGTATTTTTTTAAGGAAAAAATAATAGTATCCAACTTAACCCCTCCAAGAAAGAAATCTATACACATTTTTAATACATGATATGCTATAATCATCTGATCCACCTCAATATTCACCCCACCTGTAGTCAGTCTCTTCTTTTGACCACCTGAAATACCTCTGCTCATGGCATCTCCAACCATTGAATCAGCACAAATATCAAGACCAAGAATCTGAATGGTATTAACATGCAAGACAGTCACATAAACCAGTGATCCTGCTATGCATTAATAAAGAAAAGCATGATTTCAAACTGTTGAATATATTTACTTTTAAGATGTAGTCTGTTTGAATGGTTTTTCCGGTGCCTTCAACAGAAATTGCATATTAAAACAGCTCATAAATGAAAGTCCGAGTGTGAGTGTGTATAGGGGCAGCATGGGGTGGGGGTGAGTGTGAGTGTGTGAGTGTGTGTTGGGGCAGCAAGGGGTGTGAGTGTGTGTGGGGGCAGCATGGGGTGGGGGTGAGTGTGAGTGTGTGAGTGTGTATAGGGGCAGCATGGGGTGGGGGTGAGTGTGAGTGTGTGAGTGTGTGTAGGGGCAGCAAGGGGTGGGTGAGTGTGAGTGTGTGAGTGTGTGTGGGGGCAGCATGGGGTGGGGGTGAGTGTGAGTGTGTATAGGGGCAGGTGGGGGTGAGTGTGAGTGTGTGAGTGTGTGTAGGGGCAGCAAGGGGTGGGTGAGTGTGAGTGTGTGTAGGGGCAGCAAGGGGTGGGTGAGTGTGAGTGTGTGAGTGTGTGTGGGGGCAGCATGGGGTGGGGGTGAGTGTGAGAGTGAGTGTGTGGGTCTATTATTTGTTTATAATTATTATATTTGGTGGCTTAATGGGTAACTGTTGTAAAGTGCTTTTATGTTTGCTTAATGGGTAACTGTTGTAAAGTGCTCTTGTTAAACTAGACAACTAAAATTCCTTACACCTACATTCTCCTTCTATCTCAACTATTTAGACCTTTCTTTTACTTCCCTTAAGACCTCTTGTTAGCCTAGGGTTCATTGATCACCTATATTTTCTGCCAAATTGATATCAAAGCCAAATCTAATCCATCACATGCCCAAGACCATGGAGTAGAGACAAATCAATCCCATCAAGGCATGAAAGATTCATATGGTGATTAAGCAAGTTACTTTGATTGGATCCTTAAATTAAGGTTTGGTTAATTAATCTTAGCTATGAATCTTCACTTACCTTCTACCCCCCCCCCCCCCCCCAAAAAAAAAAAAAAAAAAAAAAGATATATAGAAACTAGAGGGGATGCCCTCCAATGGGGGAAGATAAGTATAAGTAGGTCTGCATTTCTCCAGAAAGACTTTCAATACTTTCTCCATTTAAACTACTTTTTCACCCCAAAGACTTAGAGAAACTTTCCCCTTTTGTTACATAGGAACGAGATAAACTTTCTAATTGTCCTTCACAATCAAACCTAACATACTTGTTGCTCGTGTTCTCCCCTTCTCTTTCATCAATTTATTTATTTTATTTCTCTTGGAAGCTGTGATCAGCCTAAGATTAGTTAGCATTATACCAGTTTCCATGTCTCTTAAGGAAACTACAAACACTATTTAATTTACATTACAATTATAGTACCCCAGGCATTTGCTTTTCCCAGTGGGTTGCTCACTTGCTCCATACAAACCTTATGTTGAAACATATAAAATGCATAAACAGTGAGTTTTGATGATGATACTTCCACATTTGAAGAACCAATCCAGTTAAAGGAAATATATTATTGAAAGGCTTGTTATAAAAAAAAAACCAATATGGAGTGCAAAGTCACAAAAGGGACTGAAGGTTATGGCCTTAGATATGGGGACTGAAATTCAAGGGTCAGTAGTTTTTCCATTGATAGATGATCTGCTTACACTTTATTTTTTCTCTTGGGATATATAACCTTTTTCTCATCTTTCTACATTCCCTCATTGTTTGTAGAAGAAAAATGATTGAAAATTAATATATTAGAGAAAGATTTCCTTATTTGGGGGTGGGGGGAATTACAGATGATTGCCTTTTCTTGAAAAGCTGACAATCAAATTTATATCGAGATTATAATAAACCTCATTTCTATTTTTCTTCATTTTGTTGTGGATCTTGTTTTGCCATTTTGTGAGCATGTGTATTGAGTTTCTCAGTCATAGGATGACCTCTTGGACCCCATAATGTACAGTAGTAGTTGAACCACTATTTATAGATAACAGCTTTTTTCTCTCTTTGGGAGGGTACTGGGGGTGGTAAAACAGATTTAAAACAATACTTTGGGTCATTGAAACCACATAATATCTTCTATTTTGCTGGGTACACCAGGTTTTCTTTTCCCCTATCTTCTGCTAGACATGATCTGGTTCTCTTGATCCAGTTAGAAATAAACAATTTTAGAAAAATTCTTTTCCTAGCTAACTTGTCCCAGTATTTGATAACATGGTTGGCCTTCAGCATTTTAGAATAGTTGCATTCTTCTGTTTTTACTAAGCCAGTCTTATGTGTTTTGAAGTGTTTTAAATTTGCTTTACACTGTTGTGATTATTGCAGACATAATAAAGCTCTGGAGCATGTCGGTGAAGATGTGGATGAGATAAATTTCCGGATTAAAGGTGCCAATCAACGTGGGCGTCGTTTGCTGGGGAAGTGAAGGCCGTGAAGTTGTATAGCTTGCTGTAGACATGCTCACTGTACTTGACTTGGGTTCGCACAACCCCTCTCTGAGTCTTCTCTGTAATCTCATGTTTACTAGCTGTGTAATGGATTTGAATTCAGATATTGCTATAATACCTCCTATTTTTGTAAGCTCTTTTGTATATAATGGAAATTATGATGTTTCATTGCAGATTTTCAATGAAACATCAAAATTTTGTGGCCATAGATTCTAAGGTCTCCTGTCCACATGTTAAGTTTCAATAATAATGACTAGGGACAAAATGAAGTTGCCAATATCCAGATTATTACCGAGAGAGGAGTGCAAACCAAGACATAAAATAAAAGGATTTCTTCATGGCAATAGATTAGAAGAGAAGGGGGAGGTTATGATGGAATTTGGCTCTGAAACTTGAAACTTGACATTGTCTTCCATAAGAAAATGACACATTCTCACAACAATTTCAGAATTAGGTGGAGAAGTGGTGCAATTGTTCTCCGCATCCAAAAGGATTGTGATTATGTGATAATAATATGGAATGGAAATGGTCTGATTAAATTGTGTTCTTCATGTAATAAGGGCATCAATATTTCTATCCTTCAATGCATTGCCTTGGAACTGTTAAACACAATTTCATGCAATGGATTTTATTTATGTAATTGAATTTAATTGTCATGTGAATGCTACTAACTGAGACATTGAAACCAATTAATTAAATAGGGCATTGGGGACGTTTGTAGTGATTTACAGGATCATATTTTTTTGTTTTAAGTTTGAAGCTTTATTAGCTAGAAAGTGAGCAACATAGAGATTTGAATTTAGCACTTAGGCATCAATAACTGACACCACCAGGAGATGGAGATTTGTCTTTTTTATTACTTGACAATTAATAATGTGACCAATATCCTTTTTCACATGATCAACTATACACATGGTAGATTTAGGATGAATCTAACTACAAGACACAGGGTAACCAAACAGTTATTTAGATAGATTCAGGATAAATCCAAGTCACAGACTCAGGGTAACCAAACGGTTATTCATATAGATTCAGAAGAATCCACCTGACAGACTCAGGGTAACCAAACAGTCTTTCAGAAAGAATCAAAACAAAGAATCAGGGTAACCAAACAGTTAAATTTCAAAATTACGAATCCACAAGAACCTGAATTTAGAGAACCTGATCCAGAATCAAAATCTAATTCTTCAAAACAACCGAACCAAACACTTCCTTAAGTGTTCTAGAAAGTTCTTTCATAGCTTTGTGATGAAATTTTGATTAGTTTTACAAGACTGCCCTAATTATTTTAAGTTTAATTGGAAAATGATGTGGGTGATGACCACTGGATTCAAGAATCAGTGTTTTTTTTTTTTTTGCTACCAACAATGGTTCTGAAAATGATTTTAGTTGTTTCTAGTGGGAGAGTCAAGTTGCACAACAATCCCAAAAAAAAAAAATTTCACCCCATGGGATGTCTTAAATGTTGAAGAAGAAACATCTGATTGTAGCTATAATCTCTTGCTTGTAACCTGTAGTCTTAAATTGCACTCATTTGCTTTCTTATTTGTGAGTCTTTAGCTCAAACTGGTAGAGCACTTGGGGATTCCCCAAGAGATGATGGTTCGAATCCATCAAGAATCATTGAATTTTTTTATGGCTAATGTTATATATTCTACTAGCATGACTGCAAATGACAATTGTATTGAAAATATGGGAAAATGTTGATAAGTCATTGGTGCTTTTCGTTTTTTTTTTTTCAATAAAGGAGGGAGTGTCATAGGATCCATCTGGGTTCATTTGGATTAGTTCCCCTATTCAACATGTTGGTGCATGTGACTAGTGACCAAAAAACAATTTCCCCTAAAAACAATATTGATGGTTATATATATATATATATATTTTAGTTTTCTTGGATAATAAGGGCATGTTTGGTTTGGAGAACCAATTGGTGCTGTACCAATTGGTTCATGATTCCGAATTAAATAAACTGTTTGGTTCAAATTGTTGGTGAGCGGATTTCAATTCATAAATCCGGGTGATTCCACTTTTTCAATGTAAATGGGTATCTATATCGAGGTGGACCCATATTTGATTCATAAAAATCTAACATAACTATAAATATCTTTTCTGTTTGTGAACCAACAATGATTCAAGATTATCGGGCACTACCTCTCAACCCTCGACTGTTTCGCCTCCTGCGAAGGAACGACCTCTCCAACCTTCGACTGGTTCGTCTCCTTCGAAGGGAAGACCTCATAATCGTCGATTGCTTCGTCTCCTAGGAAGGGAAGACATCTCCAAACCTCAACTAGTTCGTCTCCTTCGTAGGGAAGACCTCTCAACCCTAGACTGGTTCATCTTTTGCGAAGGTAAGATTGTTATCGCTCTCTATCTCTCTCATTATCTATCTCCATCTCTGTATCTCTCTCTCTCTCTGTCTATCTATTGCTCGCTATCTATCTCTCTCTCTCGCCTTCTCTAGCTTTGGTTTTGTAAACCTAGGGTTTAACCCTAGCAGATTCTGAGTTTTAAAGAAATGAATCAAACCCTATTTCGGGTATGGATTTGTTGGTTTTGCAACTCAAAGCGCCACTAAACCGATCGGCCAGTGAATCAAACCCTATTTCGGGTATGGATTTGCCTGAATGCGACATTTCTCACCTATAACCAAAGATTCAAAATTTATTTCTGGGCTTTTTTTTGTTCTTGTCTTCAATCTTCCCCTTTCAACAATGCCTGTAGAGAGAGATAGGGTTTGATTATATATAGAAGGACTGGACTTCGACATACCTTCATCAGTTAGTATACACATTTCATCAGTTAACCGTATGTGAAATGTACAAATATGAAAATCGGACGAATTGAAATGTGTATATTTGAAAAACCAAAACATAATTTGGTTTTGGACCGAATTACATGGAAAGTATGCAGAAATATAACTATTTTGGCCAACCCATCACCTTGAATTTGGTCGCCTTGATTAGTTGGAAGACAACTGCATCTCCCTCAACCAAATTATGTTCTATAGAGAACCCCCTTCATCCAGCACTGAGTCCTGTATTTTCAGCAAGGTACTTTGTTTCAGACTCTTTCCCACTGTCATCTACCAAGGTAATGTAGCAATCTTCTTTTGGTAGATTCAACTTGCAGAATTTAGTAGGAAGTCCCTATAACAAAAACAAATGCTACCAAATTATACAATCAAGATTCATCCTTATTCGTTGAATTTTTGTATTTCAGAAAGATTTTGAGTTCACCAGCCAAAAACCATGAGTAACATGAGACCGAAGCATAAGTTTCACTAAACTAGCCATTCCGGGTTCTAAGTTCGATTGAACCTCCTTAGCTTGCTCCAGTACACACGAGTAAGCTTCGTGAGATGCATAAACCTGATTGTTTGTAGCCCTCTTTCGCTTACAGCTTCAAAGAAATTACAGGAGGCAGGATTATCACATTCATGTATAATAGTTCAACTAACAACAGTCAAATATTACAACCAGAAAAAGATTAACAGTGATTCAGAAACACTCACTGGCTTCTAATACTCTCTGTTTGATCTACAACTACCTGTTCAAAATATCAAATATATGGACATCAAATTACAACTTTGTAGTTTTTAAAGGAATAACTAAAACTGCGTTTAAGTATTAAATGGTGCAATGCATTATGAAGGATGAGCCTATGGATGGTAGGAGTGAAGTCATCGTAGTTCAACACACACAAAAAGAAGAAGAAGAAGAAGAAGAAAAACCATGGACTAGAGAGTAAGTTCAAGACATGTGAGGTGTAACAAAAAGGAGACAAAGAGAAAGGGCTTTCTGGACTGACCTGTAAGGCTGTAACTGATCAAGAGAAGAAAGTGGAGCTGGAGGAGCAGAATAGCTTTTCCTGACCCGAAACAGCTTTGGCTTTTTCCCACTCTGTTTCTTTCGTGTATAAAATTGCTAAATAAATCAGGGAAAAACAAAACACAGGAAATTGTAAAGCAGAGCCATAGGTAAACTACAGGAAAGAAAAATACTAACAGCTACAGAAGATGAAAAAGAGAATGGAGGGGTTGGGTACTTGAGAAAACTGGGACAGATTTAGTTGATCTTCCAAGCTATTCTGACTTTCATAAAGATCCAGAGGTTCAGGCTTCTTTTCAATCTCATCCTCCACCTTACACTCAAAGCAACTTTCTCTGTATCTACTCTCCTCTTCTGCTTGTTCTCAAATCTCAACCCCCTACAATACTTCAAATATAAAACAATCAAATGAATTGGTCTGTTGGGGAAGTCTGATATGACTAAAGGACTGAAGGTTCAAAACCTATCAATCAAAATCTTAAAAAGAGTGAAACAATGACAAGGAGAAGTTCAGAACAGAACGGAACAGAGCTTCCCCAATATAATTTCAGAGCGAGAGAACAAACACACTCACTCACACAGAGGAGAGAGCAACCGACGTCTGTATAGGAATTTGAATTGTTGCCCGTTCTGTGACTGGTTTTCATCATTTTGATTTGCATTTCAAAAGTTGTGGGCAACACGTCATCATTAAGCATTGGGACTGCTGATACAGAGAGATTTTGTTATATATATTCTATTTAACCTTAAACCCTTTATTCCTAGGATCACTGCAACCCACCGGCGATGGTTTCTTAGTGGTCGTTCACCGAAGGGTCACTACCCCTGGTCGGCTGGTCTAGTAGCTGGTAGTCCTGACACTGATGCCATTTCACGCTTATGAAAGTACTCAGGTTTGCGGGTGCTAACCTGCAATATCAAATAACAATCAGATAGCAGTTTCACCACTTTATTCTATAGATTCGACAAAATTAGATGGAATTGTAAACAGTACAAGTGATAAAGCTAAGATACCACATAAATTTTCATTCCAGGCCAACCATGATCTAAGATGTAGTGACCTTGGACCAGACAATGTATTCGCATGTTTGCTGAGGAAGATCCCATGCCTTCAAACTACTCTACAATGGACACACATGCATACTAACACAGCTGTTTATACCCACACCTTTGGAGAACATGGAAAACAAAAATTGAACACAAAGAACCACCAATTCATTATGCAGTTCTGTGGGTCAATGAAAATCAAGTTGTAGTAGTTGGTCTAAGCAGAGAAACTATCATGGGACATCAACAGATGGAAAGCAGCAAAAATCCTAACAACCCTAATCTACTTCTCAGGCCCATTGCAAATTGGTTCAGCTGTTTCTTTGATTTCTCCTTTTATTATCCCCCCCCCCTCCCAAGAGGAAAGCAATCAATTTGAGTAAGTAAGCAGTTTTAAGTATTTAAGCAAACAGATTCATATTATCAAACAATCAATATTTCTTGACAAGGTTGTAAGTTGTAACTACTAAGATTTATACCTCAGCATTTCTTATATGTGGCAGCAAATTTCGATTCACTAATATATACCACAAAGAAATGAGTCAACCAGCCATGAAAGTCCTAGTGACACCCAAACAAATTACAAACCTGCTGTTTCCCCTGAGCAGGCAAAGATTTGAGTGAGGGTGGGCCCTGGTGCAACGGTAATGGTTGCTCCATTGTCTCACACTACCAGGTGACCACCCATCTGGCCCACTGCACCATCTGAAGCACAAAAGAAGAGTATTTACAATCCCCTTCCTTGTATCACCAGTGAGCTGCAAATCCAAATTCTGCCTGCAAATGCATCTCCGTTGTTCGAATCTGAACTTCCAGTGGGACCATGTCTCACCCATTACCACAGTGTGAAGAGATTGGTTACTGCAAATAGAATTCCAGGTCAGACAAAGAGAAGGAACCAAGACAACAATCTTGTAATTCAATGGTTATCTATGCCATACCCATTGAATTTTGGATTGACTATGTAGTCTTTGAATTTTCCAGGCACTTCTGGCCATATCTGATGAACAATTCTAAGTGCTGCATTACAAGCTTCTTCATTCTCAACGATCAGTCTCATGCCATGGATATCATGGATCTCATCCATGGTTAACTTCTTCCTGAAAAGTAAGCCTAAGAGTTAATTCCTAATGTAGCATTAAATTACACAATATTGATATTGTAATTGCATTGTACAGTACAGTATATAGCATGTTATTAAAGAATGTCTACAATGGACAAAGGTTTTCCATCATGCCCAAGGCTCTAAAAGCTACAATGATGAAGTTTTCTGCCACCTATAGTGATGATGAGGCAGGTGCGGACCATCTAAATTCCAGGGAGACCTTTGGATCAATATCATGTTCAGTTCCCTAGTCATTGTAAGCCTCATGGCCCCACCTCTCATCCACAAATACTAGCTCTTAAATAGTCATGGATCTTCATAAACAAACAACAGTTTAAGATTTTTTTTTTTTGCCACATGAGATATGATTATAAGAGAAAACCAGCTTACGAATACATGGCACTTGTTGTAATGCAAACTCAGTTGCCACAAGTCAAAGTTTTGCAGCCCACCCCCGTGTTTCACTCTCCATTTCAAGTCATAATCCATGCTCACGCTCGTTTTGTGTGTGTTTTTCTTTGTCACATATGCACACATGCACGTGCACACACACACACACACATATACATAGATACGTACTTCAACATCTTGCAGTAAATGCTGTACAAGCTCTTGTGTCGCCCAGAGAGGACATGATAAGGAATCTCTCCATCTTTCAGAGCTTGCTCCAATTTCTCAACGGATGAAGTGATCATTTCATCATTGAAGGACTTCACAAGCTTGGAAGAAAGTTCTTCATGCTGATCTGGGTTGAGATGTTTAAAGCAAAGGTTTTCAAGCTGCTCCTTCCAAGTTGAGATACCAAGTCGGTTGGCCAATGGAGCAAAGATCTCCAACGTCTCCTTTGCAAACCTCAGTTGCTTGTCCAAAGGCAAAGCTTCTAGTGTCATCATGTTGTGCAGACGGTCAGCCAGTTTAATAAGAACAGCCCTAGCATCTGCCATTGCAAGAAACATAGTATGCAAGCGGTCTGCTTCAACAGTTTTATTTGCAGTATTGTTTTCTCGGGCAAGCTTGCTAAACTGACTCAGCTTTGATACCTACAAGCATAAACAGTAGTTGAAGCTTAAATCATTTTACTATTATAAACACAAAATACTGATCAACATATACATAGATAAAGAGAGACACAGTCAGTTGTCACCATCACAAACCCATAACAAAGTTTTAGAAGATGAAATCAAAGCCAACTAAATCTTATTCTTACACTATTAGGAAGAAGCAAGTAACTGTCCTCCTCCCCCCTCCCCCCCACACCACACACACACACACACCCCAAAAAAAAGGAAGGGAAGAGAGGAGAAAATGCAAAATAAACTCTTTTCCAAGTCAAGAATAACCAATATCATAGCAAATAAAAATATGGCATCTTAATAACATGAAATTGTTACAGAAATATTAGATCATCATAAATCAATGGTTGTTCATATATAATACACTTCACAACCACCCATTAGGTGGGGAAGTATACTGCAACATGGAACATCCAATAAATAAACATGTCCATGTTCCCTATCATGAATTCAGAAAAGAGAAGACAATGAATCACTGTTTTGTTCATTCAAAATATTATGAGAGCAATTTTATAAAGGAGAAAGTTCCCTGCATGGGATGCAGGAACCACGAACAGATACATTGGGGGATGGAAATGACCGCCCCACCCTCATCAATGGTGGAATATCCACCCCTCAATGTGCCACAGCGCGATGTCACAGCCCGCCTAATTATGGCCCAAGGCTAAGACTTGTAAGGCCCATTAACATGGACCTTGGGCCAAGGAAGAACCAAGGTCTAGAACTCTCCATCTTTGGAAGAGGCTAGACTCATTCTAGAAGTATTGAAGAACCTCTAGAAGCTAGGAAAGATCTAGCAAGCTTCAGAGCATTCTTGTAAATATCTAGGATTATTCTAGACTCTATTCTAGAAGGTTCTCCACCGTTGGATGGAGGACACATGTAAATATCATAGCCATTCATTATAGGCTTGGTTGCCTATAAATAGAGGTGACCTCATTTGGCCAGGAATAAAGCAAGCAAGCTATCAAGTCTTGTACTAAAAGCTTTCAAGCAATTCAAGTGCATTCTTTCAAAGTCTCTCTAGTGTTCTCTAAGTTCTCTTCCCAAGTCCCTTGCTAGAGTTGGTGAAAGGCTGACTTAGTGCTAAAGTGAGTGCTAAGTGCCGGCGCGGTTGCTTAGTAAGATCTAGGGCCGTGACAAGTGTGGTATCGAGCTTCGGTTGCGAGGGAAGATACTTGTAGATTCGACATCATGGCTAACGAATCGGAAGTGCTAGACATGATGGTGAGTGAGCAAGCCCGTGGGAGGGAGGCCATTCCCACGAGAGAAGCGAAGCGAGGACAAGTGTGGGCGTTAGTGGAGCTATGGAGCCATGCCTAGCTCGGGTGGAGCTAGCAACGGCCGAGGTGAATGGCGCCTCGATGTTGTGGAGCAAAGTCGGGAGGAGCTCGAAGGCCACGTGATGGAGCTCGAGGAGGAGCTAGTGGGCGAATGGGGAGCTCGAGAGTCCTACAACACTCTCAACACCATAATGCACGCCCAGGGGGAAGAGTTTGCCGGCTTGAGGCTCAGTATGGGAAGCATTGGCCGAGATGGACGCTCGCATCGATGAGGTGCAGCGGATTGGCGTGTGTAGGAGGGCAGCGGGGCTGGGGAGCCACTACCTCGCGTGAGGTACCTAGGGTGGAGGTGAAGATATGCTAAGGCCAAGAAGAGCAATGGAGGAAATGGTGGGGAGAGAAAGGTCCCAAGAAATACCCTCCCAAGGAAGGAAGTAGTAAGGCTACCACAGCAAGGAGGGTAAGGCCAAGTTTGACAAGAAGGATAAGTTCATCCAGGGACAAGTGCTTCTTGTGTGGCCACACCGTTGGGCAAGGGATTGCCCCAAGAGGAAAGCTCTCAATGCCCTATTGGAGAAGGGTAAAGAGGAAGCACACATGGGGTCTCTACAACAACTTGGTGCTATCGAGGCCAAGCGACGGAGGTCAATGCCACTACCTCTCGGAAGGGGCTTATGTATGTGAAGGTACACATCAACGGGAAGCCTCGCGAGCTATGGTCGACACGGGCGCCACACACAACTTTGCCTCAATGGAGGAGGCAAAGAAGCTTGGACTAAAGGTGTCAAGGAGGGAGGATGGCTCAGGCGGTTAACTCCCAAGCTCGTCCCATGAAGGTGTCGCTCGAGGGGTCGAGATGAGCATCGGGGCGTGGAAAGGCACCGTGGACTTGTCGGTGGTACCTATGGATGATTTTAGTGGTGTTGGGTATGGAGTTCTTAAGAAGGGTTAAGGCTATACCCATGCCATTCATCGACTTACCGTGTGCATCATGGAAGAAGGTGCACCATGCATGGTCCCAGCGGTGCGAGGACCAAAGAAGGCCCCAGCTACTCTCGGCCACGCGTTGGAGAAAGGGGTCGAAGGGGAAGACACCTACCTTGCGGCATTGCTTGAGGAGCGGGAGAATAGTCCTACGGAGGTGTTGCCCCGAAGCCAGTGGAGAAGGTCCGAGGAGTTCAAGGATGTCATGCCACGGAGCGCCAAATAGACTTCCGCTAGGAGGGAGGTGGATCATGCGATCGAGTTGGAGCCCGGTGCCAAGCCATGACCATTGCACCTTATCGAATGTACTGCTGAGTTAGAGGAACTAAGGAAGCGGTGAAGGACTTACTTGATCCGGGTTCGTCCGCCGTCCAGCTCCATATGGCGCCCGCTTCTCTTTCAACGGAAGCATGATGGGTCACTTCGACTACGCATCGACTATCGGGCGCTAAACAAGGTAACCATCAAGAACAAATACCCATTCCTTTGATAGCCGATCTATTTGATAGACGGGTGGGGCAAGGTACTTTACGAAGCTAGACTTGCGGTCGGGCTACTATCAAGTCCGCATCGGCGAGGGAGATGAAGCCAAGACCACATGTGTGACACGGCACGGCTCATATGAGTTCTTGGTTATGCCCTTTCGCCTCACCAATGCACCAGCCACATTTTGCACATTGATAAACAAGGTCTTCCATCCCTACCTCGACAAGTTCGTGGTGGTGTACTTAGACGACATCGTGGTCTATGGTAACACCCTAGAGGAACATGTGCAACATCTAAGGGTTGTCTTCAAGGTCTTGAAAGACAATCGGTTATATGTTAAGAAGGAGAAATGTTCTTTTGCCCAAGAGGAGGTGATGTTCTAGGGGCATAAGATTGGGGTGGAACACTAAGGATGGACGAGTAAGGTGCGGGCTATACGAGAGTGGGAGGCACCTCAAAGGTTACCGAGCTAAGGTCTTTTCTTGGCCGGTGAACTACTATAGGCGGTTCATTAGAGGTATTCAAAGAGGGCAGCTCCACTCACCGATCTTCTAAAGAAGAACAAGGTGGAATGGTGACTCATGCCAGGATGCCTTTGATGATCGAAGAAGGCCATCATGGAGAAACTGTGCTTGCCTTGCGGACTATGGCAAGCCATTCGAGGCATACGGATGCATCCGACTTTGCAATTGGAGGGGTGCGATGCAAGAAAGACACCCCATTGCATAGAGCCGCAAGCTCAATGACACGGAGCGGCGATACACCGTCCACGAGAAGGAAATGACCGCGGTGGTGCATTGCCTAAGAACACGGCGACACTACTTGTTGGGGTCGAGGTTCGTGGTGAAGACGGACAATGTTGCCACTAGCTACTTTCTGACCTGGAAGAAACTAAGTCAGCCAGGCTAGATGGCAAGACTTCTTGGCGGAATTCGACCGTCTCGAGTACAAGCGGGCGAGGCCACGAGGTGGCTGATGCGCTAAGTAGAAAGGCGGAGTTAGCTTCCCTTAGCCAGCGGAAGGAGAGCTCATGGGCTTGATCAAGGAAGGTCTACAACATGACCCGATGGCTAAAAGCTTACTTGCGCTTGCAAAGAAGGCAAGACACGGAGGTTTTGGGGGCAAGATGGTTTGCTCTACGCCAAGAAGAGAAGACTATATGTTCCTAGATGGAACAACTTGAGGAGAAATTTGGTGCGGGAATGCCACGACACCAAATGGGCTGGTCACCCAGAACAGCGCACCGAGCATTGTTGGAAGCGGCGTACTATTGGCCTCGGATGCGTGATGACATAGAGGCCTATGTGAAGACTCTTGTGTGCCAACAAGATAAGGTGGAGCAGCAACCACCAGGGGATTGTTGGAGCCACTCCCAATACCCGAGAGAGCGTGGAGAGTGTCTCCATGGACTTCATCGATGCCCTACCCAAGTCGAGAGGGTGTGGGTCAATCATGGTGGTTGTGGATAGATTTTCTAAGTATGGCACGTTTGTGGCGGCACCAGAAGCGCACGAGGCGGAAGAGGCAGCAAGACTATTCTTGAAGCACGTGCGTCAGTATTAGGGTGTGCCACGGTCGATCATCGGCGATCGAGACCCTCGCTTCCCGGGGAGGTTTTCAAGACGGGAGCTATTCAAAGTTGATGGGGTGGCCTACACTTCTACAAGCTTCCATCCACAAACCGATGTAGACAGAATGAAACGCATCACAGTTTGTTGGAGCTTGCTTGAGGCATTTCGTGAGTGCTAACCAGCGAGATTGGGCTAAGTTGCTTGATGTAGCCCAATTCTCCTACAATCTCCCAAAGATAAGGCGAGGTAACCAATCAAAAGTCCATTTGAGATTGCCACGACCACTTACCATACGCCACATCACGGGATGACGGGCTACATAGGGAAGAGCCCATCGGCGATTCAAATTTGCCAAGTGGCGAGAGAAGGTGGATGTGGCTAAGTCATGGCTTAGACAATAGACCACTTTAAGAAGATGAGAAGAAGTGGGCGGACAGACAAGGACAGGCGGCCAGCAAGGTTTGAAGGGACATGGTACTTGTGAAGCTTCTACCTCAACAATTCAAGTCCCTACGGAAGGTACACAAGGGGCTGGTTCGTCGGTACGAGGGCCCATTTGAAATCACAAAGAAGGTAGGCAAGGTGTCTTATGAGGTGAGCCTACCTCCTAAGCTCAAGATCCATCCGGTCTTTCATGCAAGCATGCTAAAGCCTTATCATGGAGACATGGAAGACCCAAGTCGTGGAACGTCAACGAGGGCACCAATGAGTGTCACAACTTCCTACGATAAGGAGGCTGAGTATATGATCGCGAGACCGAGTTATGCGGAAGCGAGGAGTACCTCCTAGTAGGGAGTACTTAGTCAAGTGGAAAGAGCTACCGGAGAGCGAAGCAAGTTGGGAACATGCGGACTCTCTGGCAGTTTCGGGAGCAAATACGAAGGTTCCACGAGGAGGACGCGACGAGCGTCGCCAACTTAGGTGGGGGAGAATGTCACAGCCCGCCTAATTATGGCCCAAGAGCTAAGACTTGTAAGGCCCATTAACATGGACCTTGGGCCAAGGAAGAACCAAGGTCTAGAACTCTCCATCCTTGGAAGAGGCTAGACTCATTCTAGAAGTATTGAAGAACCTCTAGAAGCTAGGAAAGATCTAGCAAGCTTCTAGAGCATTCTTGTAAATATCTAGGATTATTCTAGACTCTATTCTAGAAGGTTCTCCACCATTGGATGGAGGACACATGTAAATATCATAGCCATTCATTATAGGCTTGGTTGCCTATAAATAGAGGTGACCTCATTTGGCCAAGGAATAAAGCAAGCAAGCTATCAAGTCTTGTACTAAAAGCTTTCAAGCAATTCAAGTGCATTCTTTCAAAGTCTCTCTAGTGTTCTCTAAGTTCTCTTCCCAAGTCCCTTGCTAGAGTTGGTGAAAGGCGACTTAGTGCGGAGTGAGTGCTAAGTGCCGGCGCGGTTGCTTAGTAAGATCTAGGGCCGTGACAGCTGAGCTCTCATTGGCTGCCACACGCATGTCCCCTGCACTCCCATGCAGAGCACGATTCCCATTTGTAAAATACCAAACCACATGGACAGCAGTCAGGAGTGAACAATCAAAGAAGTGTTGGTATATTATCTGGTTTAGATAAGCAAAACACGGCATTAACTCCTATCAAGTAGTTCAAAATAAAGCAACTGTAACAAACAAGAATGCCAACAACAGATACAAAAGGATCAAAGCAACTTTCTCTGTATCTACTCTCCTCTTCTGCTTGTTCTCAAATCTCAACCCCCTACAATACTTCAAATATAAAACAATCAAATGAATTGGTCTGTTGGGGAAGTCTGATATGACTAAAGGACTGAAGGTTCAAAACCTATTAATCAAAATCTAAAAAGAGTGAAACAATGACAAGGAGAAGTTCAGAACAGAACGGAAGAGAGCTTCCCCAGTATAATTTCAGAGCGAGAGAACACACACACTTACTCACACAGAGGAGAGAGCAACCAACGTCTCTATAGGAATTTGAATTGTTGCCCGTTCTGTGACTGGTTTTCATCAGTTTGATTTGCATTTCAAAAGTTGGGAGGAAGGATAGGATTGGATACCCTTTAACTGCTGGCCAATAGATAATATCTTCCCCAAATAAGCTGGGTTGATGGGGGGATGAACCTGGACAGTTTGCTGTTCTCTTCTCTCAACCACCATTGATCTACATCACACAGGTGTTGCAAAATTGATAAATTTAAGTAAAAGCAGTAAGTTCTAGTCTTAGATTTGAAAATTAGAAAGACTTCATACAACTTTTGGTGCTTAGTAATTTAGAATATCTAAGGTTTATAAGGTTGCTGTTTTGCTCAAAGAGGAAATCAACTTTTGGGTGTAATAAAATCAGAGGAGTTCTATATTTCAAAGCATTTAGGATGTGGGACAAACTATATAATTAAATTGTTACTTGCTTTATTGAATTGAAGTTGAGTTGTTGCCCTTCGTGGCTCTTGTATTGGAGCCTTAATTTCTAATGCTAGTTGTAGATTGCACTAAACTCTTTGATCTTCTTCTTCCTATTCTCTCTCTCTCTCTCTCTCTCTCTCTCTCTCTATTTTCTTCTCTTTGGTATTTGGGTGTGGTACTTGTTTGACCCTTCTCTGCTCTTCCAATTCACCACATGTCCATTATAGTTTCTAGTTCCCAGTCCTACTTTGACTATAACTTCAAAAC
Source organism: Telopea speciosissima (assembly GCF_018873765.1). Classification (NCBI taxonomy): domain Eukaryota; kingdom Viridiplantae; phylum Streptophyta; class Magnoliopsida; order Proteales; family Proteaceae; genus Telopea; species Telopea speciosissima. The sequence continues at coordinate 46,423,588 of NC_057924.1, forward strand.
TTAAAACAAAATACAGACAAGCTGATATAAATGTTGGGTCCTCTGTTACCACTCACTATATAAGCAAACTTAAGGATGGATAGTTTTCATATAAGGCCTTCAAGAAATTTAATATTGCAAAAAGGGTCCCTACATGTTTTTTATTATAAATTGCGACTCTGTTGGTACTTGGTATAGCTACAAAGAGCTTAGAAGAATTCCCATTGAAAGACTTCAAGAAATAGATATTCCAGAAGGACCCATTGATTCAAGGTGCTTTATAAAATGAAAATGATCACTAAATAACAACCCTTTCAGCCAAAATCTCTATTATAAACTTTCTTTGACAGTTACAAAGCAAAAAAAATGCCAAAAGAAAATTGGAGAATTTTCAACAAAAGACTAATAAAAATAGATATTCTGAAAGGGAAATTATGCCTTTTTAGAGAAAAGCCAGCCTTGAGACTATTCAAAAGATTTATATTATGGAAGGCAGAAGGACCCCTGCATCTGGTTCAGACCATAATATAATTCTCGACCTCTTCCCCACTTGGTTTCCATCATCATAACTTCCACCCTAAGCGAAGAAACAAACACAGAAATTCCCTTCTTCAGCTTTTCATCTTCCAGTAGAGTTCTCACCAGCAAGAACCCATTAGCAGGTTAGAAATCTCATATATTTTTCATGAAATTTGTCAAACTAGATCAAAACCCACTTCCCAAAATGCTGATCTGAAATGGGTTTTCAAGTTTGCCTTCTTTTTTCAATTCTCTGTTTTATTCCCAGAAACCCTGACTCAAACAGTTAATTAAACCCCAGTTTGTTCAGAGACAGACAGAGCTGTACTACTTGGATTCAAAGGCAAGATTTTGAAGGACACAACAGAGATTCTCTCTTCATGGATTGGTAAAGATTGTTGTGGAGGAGATTGGGAGGGCATTCAGTGTAACCCTACAGGGAGGGTGATTGGTTTGGAGTTGCAGAGACCTGCTGACAGAGAGAGTGGTATGTACATGAAGGGCACCTTGTACCCTTCTCTGGGTAATCTCCAGTTCTTGGAGACACTGGTGATAAGTGGGATGAAACAGATTGGAGGTCCTATTCCAGAGAGCTTCTCAAAGTTAACCCACCTCACCCAACTTGTCCTTGAAGATAACAGCTTTGAAGGATCCATTCCTCCAAGTCTAGGTCAACTGCCCTTACTGAAGACACTCTCCCTGGGCTGATTCCAGATTTTTTTGGACAGTTTCATAATCTAACCTCTATTGACCTTTCAAATAACAAGCTCTCAGACCAGATACCCAGTTCCCTTTGTAACTTGCGCAATCTCATGGAACTTTCTCTGAGCCATAACCAGCTCACAGGTGGAATCCCAGATCACATGGACCTTTCTCTGAGTGATAATCAGCTCACTGGTCAAATCCTAGTTTCAGTTTCAAGGCTACAGAAACTTTGGCAACTTAACCTGTCAAGAAATGGGTTTTCAGATCCCTCACCAAGAATCCTTCCAAATGGCATCCTATCTCTACTGTCAATAGACTTACCCTACAAAAAACTCCATTTAGCAAATGTTCCTGACTGGATTAGAAATAAACCCCTCACATATGTGCACCTTGCTGGTTGTAACCTCAAAGGTCACTTACCAAACTTTCCAATGCCAGAATCTTTGGCATCAGTAGACCTCTCTGATAACCAAATTAATCACTCTCCCAGGCTACCAATCACAAATACAGAAAAAAAAACAAATAGAAGTAATAAATATATCATGATAAAGGACTAATGAACATTTCATAAACCTACAAACAAATGTCGAACAACCTTGAGATTCAGGCTAATCACAGAAGAAAGCCAAAATATGGAATGCAATCAGTACAAACCATGAAATTTTTTTTAAAAACCCTCACTCTAATGCAACGATAGATAAGGGAGAGAGAGAAGAAATATGCCATACCTGCGTTAATCCAAGATGTTCCTTCCAGTGGAGATTTTCAAATGAACTTCCTAGAATCTGAAATGGAGAAAAAAATTGGTTAGCAATCAATAATTCCAATTTAAAAAAAAAAACACCCTAACTACAGTGGAACGAGAACGATAAAGGGAGAGAAGAGAGAGAGACAGAGACAAAGAAAACGAGAACGATAGAGAGAGAGAGAACGAGAGACTGTCTTCGCTTGAAGTTGCAGAGACTGTCTGCGCTTCCTTGGAGTTGCAGAGAAACAGAGAGAGAGAGTGTTGTGAAGAACCTGACCGTTGCAGAGCTTGTCTTCACTTCCTTGGAGTTGCAGAGATTGTCTTCGTCTTTGGTTCCTTGGAGAAGAAAACAAGAGATGTGCAATGCAATAGCAGTCAGAGAGAGAGAGAGCAGGGAAGGGGACTGCAGGAGAGAAACGGAGATCGCAGAAAGAGAGATAGAGAGACGTCCCACTCTCCCTAAGATTCCGGAAGGGAAGAGACTTCTGCGGGATTCAGCTACATAGCCGTTGATAGGATTTCAAATAATGACCAGCTGTTGCCGGTTTTTCGGTTGAACTGAGGGAAGACGTTCAACGACTAAGATTGCGCTAGGTGAAATCAATGGTCGCCAGAAAAGAACGTCCTACAAACTTATTTGACACGTACGTACCGCGACCACTTACTCTAATAATAATAATTAATTTATTTATTTATTAATTATATTACATTATATAATAATTATATGAAAGCACGTTTTTTCGGTACCCTTTCCCAATAAAATCCCTTCTCTTTCTCTATTCTACCTTTTTTACTAAAATGTTTTTCCATTGAAGTCCTCCCACTCTCGAGGGTTTAACGAAACGTCTTCTCTTGGGAAAAATATCACCTCAATTTGGCTGCTCGTCAATTTTCTCAATCCCCTCTAATAGAGGGAGGTGGACCTCACCCTGGACAGTGTGTTTGGGCAAAGGGTAGGGTGGTCATTTCTGCCACCCTATTAGATGGAATTGAGGAAATTGAGGAGCAGCCAAATTGAGGGGATAAAGATCCTCTTCTCCTGCATGAAGAGAAGCCCTGAGTTAGATGAAAAATGCAATGCATCCATCATCGCTATGCTCTTCAAAGATCAAGAGGTGAGAACCATGTTCCGTTAAAAAGGTTCATCTTATTAAGCTATTATAATTCATGGCAAGAATGAAATTAAAGAGGTGTGCACTCTATCTCAATTTTGTCCCAAATACATGGATAACGTTGCTGCCATTGTAGTCTCTGATCAACGCTGTTATTCCAGTTCTTCTACAGTATGTACGTCAAAGGCAAAGTAGAGGTTATCTTGCTTCTTAGTCTCTCCACAATCACACACTAACGGATGGGGATTAGTGTTCTCCTGATTGAAACAAGAACCCTCGCCCCTATTTTATCTCTTATTGATAACTGCTATCCATCATGGCAGTTATCAATTTCAAATAGGAGACTAACCACCATGCAACACTGCAAAAAAATCTATGCTGATGTGACGATTTGGACCACATCAGTCCAACATTCTCCCACTTAATTGGAATCCAAGTTAATGTAATTTTATGTTGCACTTTATTGTATGGCCATACTTGAAATAATAGTTTCTCTAAACATTCATAATGAAAACTTCAACTCACGAATCATGGCGGTCATGTCCAAAAAATAAAAAAAAATAGGACACTCCCTTGCATGTATCACAATGAGCCATTATTCTCATAATGAATCCTAATGCGGTTAGTTATAAGAACATTAGAGAATCGACCCAAAAATCAATTCCGAATCAACCCAATAGTTAATTTGAGGGTACACTTATATTGCCCTATATATTGAATGGGCATATGTTATTTTAAGAAACTTAAATTGCGTACAAAACATAATGAATGACAGAAGGCCTAAAAGTTCAGAAATCATCAAACTTAAGGTTGCAACATTTAAGATAGAATACCAGGTACAAAATTTTACAAAAGTTCCATATTTCTAACATGTTTCACAAATACATTAGGTGGAAGGCCTTTAGTAAAAGGATCAACTGTCATCTCCTCGGTACCAATACTTTCTATTGAAACACGACGATTTTGAACATCCTCTTTAACAACAAAGTATTTGACATCTAAATGTCGACATCGACTGACAGTGTCCTTGTTGTTAGAGAACTTTACTAGGGCGGTGTTATCACAAAATATTTGAATCGGTTTCTCTACTGATGGAACCACCTGGAGGTCTGCGATAAAGAATCGTAACCACGACGCGTGAGAGACTGCTTCATAGCATGCCAATACTTCTGCTTCCATTGTTGAGGATGCAGTCTTTAGTTGTTTCACACTTTTCCAGGATACTGCTCCTCCAGCTAGCAAGAATATATATCCTGAAGTGGATCTTCTTGAATCTCCACATCCAACGTAATCGGAGTCCGAGTAGCCTATCAACTCCAAATCATCAACATGTCGATACGTTAACATGTGATCTTTAGTGCCTTGTAAATATCTTAGCACCTTCTTCGCTACTTTCCAATGTGACATACCAGGATTTTGTTGAAATCTCCCTAATACTCCGACTGTGAAGGCGATGTCTAGTCGTGTGCACACTTGTGCATACATCAGACTACCTACTGCAGATGCATACGGGACACGATGCATTTCTTGTTTTTCTAAAGTTGTTCTCGGACACTGTTCTAAACTAAGCTTATCACCTTTAAGAACAGGTGTTACACTAGGTGCACAGTCCTTCATATTGAAGCGTTCTAATATCTTTTCGATATAACATCTTTGGGATAATCCTAAAGTCTTGTTAGACCTATCCCGGTGAATTTCTATGCCTAAAACATAAAATGCTTCATCCATGTCCTTCATATCGAAATTCGAAGCCAAGAACTGTTTTGTTTTGTGTATCAACCCCAGATCATTACTTGCTAAGAGTATGTCATCCACATACACCACTAGAATGATGAAACGGCTTCCCTTAGTCTTTAAGTAGATACATTGATCAACACGACTCTCCACAAAACCATAAGAAGTAATCGTGGTGTCAAACTTCAAGTACCATTGTCGAGAAGGCTGTTTCAATCCATATATGGACCTCTTGAGCTTACAGACTAAATGATCTTCATTGTCCTTTGAAAACCCTTCTAGTTGTTCCATATATACCTCCTCTACAAGTTCACCATTAAGGAATGTTGTTTTGACATCCATTTGATGTAACTCTAGATTAAAATGAGCTATAAGGGCCATAACTATTTTAAAGGAATCTTTCCTTGAAATTGATGAATAGGTCTCTTTATAATCAATGTTTTCCTTTTGATTAAACCCTTTTGCCATAAGTCGGACTTTATATCTTTCAATATTACCATCAGAATCAATTTTAACTTTAAAAATCCATTTGCACCCAACAGGGGTGGCACCTTTTGGTAATTCAACTAGATCCCAGACTTGATTCTTTGCCATAGAATCCATTTCATCCTTCATGGCATTCAGCCACAAAATGGAATCTCTACAGCTCATGGCCTATGAGAATGATGTTGGATCTTCTACGATTCCATTATCATCTTCACAATTAAGGAGGTAAACATGGTAATTAGAAGATATTACCGGTCTTCTGACTCTCGAGGATCTTCTTAATCCTGTTTGTTCAAGTTCAATTTCCTCAGTTTGTACATCAGGAGGTTGAACAACAAGTTCAACAACAACAACATTGTCATGAGGTACCAGATCATTAGAAGATGATCCTCCATAAACAATGATTGGAGGAACGAATCCTCCTCTTTCTATTGTAGGAGTTGGAACCTGAAAATGTTCATGAAATTGAATGTTCCGTGACTCTATACTCTCACTGTTGTTGCCATCATCCAGAAATTTGGCATTCTTAGATTCTATGATTGTAGGTGAGTAGGAGGGACAAAAGAACTTGTAACCCTTAGACCTTTCAGGATAGCCAATGAAAAATCTACTGACTATTCTAAGGTCTAGTTTCCTTTCTTGTGGATTGTATACCCTAACCTCAGCTCGACAGCCCCAGACACGTGTATGTTTTAAGGTAGGCTTCCATCCTTTCCAAAGCTCAAAAGGAGTCTTTGGGACTACCTTAGATGGTACCCTATTTAATATATACACGGCGGTTTTTAAGGCTTCACTCCACAGACTTAAAGGAAGATTAGAATTACTGACCATACTTCTAACCATTTTAATAAGTGTCCTATTCCTTCTTTCAACAACTCCATTTTGATCTGGAGATCCTGACATAGTATATTGAGGAACTATACCTTGTTCTGCAAGGTAACGAGCAAATAGACTTGGTCTCTGCCCAGATTCTGTGTACCTTCCATAATATTCACCACCCCTATCTGACCTTATAATCCTTATAACTCTATCAGTCTGGTTCTCTACTTCTGCTTTATAGATTTTAAAGACATCAAGTTCTTCGTCTTTATGATCTATAAGATAGAGACACATATACCTAGTATTATCATCAATGAACATGATGAAACTTTTTACCATTCAAACAAGGTGTGGTAAACGGTCCACATATATCTGTATGTATGATTTCAAGTACATCAGTACTACGTTTGGCTCCTTTCTTATACTTGTTGGTTTGTTTCCCTTTGATGCAGTTCACACAAGTACCAAGGTCAGTGAAGTCTAGAGTATCAAGTACCCCATCTTTCACTAACCTTTTGAGTCTATCAACAGAGATGTGTCCCAATCTCTGATGCCATAGTTTAGATGAATGCTCATTCACAATTATGCGCTTAGTATCAATATTACTACAAGAAGTAAATTACTTTCAAAAACTGGATCCAAATGTAATAGATATAAACCATCAACTAAACTTCCTGAACCAAACAACATATTGTTTCTGTACAGTCTAAGAGCTGTACCACTGAGAGTAAACACATATCCATAAGGTGTTAACATAGAAACTGAAATAAGGTTCTTTGAAAAAGACGGAATATAAAAACATCTATTTAAGTCCAGCACATATCCAGTCTGTAGGATCAGCTTGTAGACTCCAACCGCTTCAACTTGAGACTGCATCCTATTTCTTGAGTAAATGCTCCTCTCATTTTCCCTCGACGCCCTTGTCTCCAAAAATCCCTGCAGAGTGGTAGCAACATGGATTGTAGAACCAGTATCAATCCCCCAGTTATTGGAATAAACATTAACTAAATTAGATTCAAAGCAAACATAGGATTTAGATATACCTTTCTTCTCCAGCCAACTCTTGAATTCTTCACGTGTCCTTTCTTCTTACAGAAAAAACACTTGATTTCCTTAGCCAGATTTCTTCATTGGCTTCTTTCCTTTCTATTTCAGCCAAGGCTTGCCTGACTTGACTGACTTACTAGACTGTCCTTTGTCAAAAGTGGTGAGAAATGCACTCTCTTTGGATTCATTCCTTAGCCTCTGCTCCTCTTGTACACACATTACCATAAGCTCATTTACAGGCCACTTCTGCTATTGTGTGTGGTATGAGACCTTGAAAGGTCCAAAGTCCATGGGCAGAGAGAGGAGGATATGGTGCACTAGATATGTGTCAGAGATTCCTACATCGATCCTTGAGTTGTGCTACAATGTCCCTCAGAGTCATAATGTGCTCAGGCACACCTCTTTTACCATCATATTTCATGGAGCCGAATTTCCCTATCAGGGTGCTAGTCTTTGACTTGTCAGTTTCTACAAACTGTTCATCGATTGCCACTAGAAGTTCCTTCACAGTTCTGCATTCTGGGATTGACCCTTTAATGCCTTTACTAATATTAGCTCTAAGGAGCTTCATGCTAAGGTGGTTCCATCAATACCATTTCTCATGGTACTTCCTCTCATCTGTAGTACTTGTATCAATGAGAGGGGGTGGCTCTTCTTCATTGATGGCCATGTCCAAGTCCATGCAGCCTAGGGTAAGATCAACTAACTCCCTCCAATCGGCATAGTTGTCCCCCCATTCAATAGGATATGCTCATAACTTTATATTGAAATCAACACATGCTAATTTCAACAACAAATTATAGCTCATTGCAACTTGCCTGTGGGCTAAATTTGTAATTTACTACAATTTGTATCCATATTGCTGATATCAACCCATGTTGATTACTCAGTAACAGACCAAACTCATTACAGTCTACCTGTGGGCAAAGACTGCAATTTGTAAGGTCTAGACCTTAGTCAATAAGACTGAAATGTTTCATATTCAATACAAGAGGAACCCCGTACTTGTAGGCCATAAGAATTCCCCTCTTTTGGATATTAATCATTTCATCTTATCCCAATTCATGTATAAAGATTAACACCCTCCTTGTGGGAATTGATGGTAATTTTCATACATAAATTGCAATAACATGATGTTCCAAATTAATTTACAAGATTACCTCTGATCTTAATCCTTATGGACTATTCCAAAAGTGTGGCAACATGTAGTCCTTTTAGTGGCAATTTTGTAAATATATAGCATCGTAAACCCCTCAAAAAAATGGAGTCTGTGTCACTAAAACTTTATGTGACACATGGGTTCCAAAATAAATTTATTTAAACATGCATATAAATATTAATCGGAAGCGTAAACAAGAGGTTCGTGACATTTCAAACCATCACAGAGTATAGAATTGTACTACAAACAGTACCACGTGACAAAACTGGATGTCACGGACAATCCAAAAACCCCGTGTGGGCCTAAAAAATCACTTAAATCGCATATATAAATCACAAAATATAAGCATACAAGTTCTATCACCAACAGTAGGATAGATTCTGCCCTCCCACTGATATTTTAGAATAGCCGGAAGGACAGAATTTTATCCTCCATAAAGGCATGCATAGCATATTAATCATAACAATGAATCAAACAAAAAATAAACCGGTTCAAATGGAACAAACCAAAACTTGAACCATATTCACAGTCAAACGGTCAACACTGTGTGTTTCATTAGTGGAGAATTTAATTTGAATTTTAAATTCAAATTTCCCTTTCCCCATTATGAGACCCCACATCTCATTCCTTAATACGCGGTTACTATAACTGTTTTTTTTTTTTTTCCTATCCAAAAAAAAAACTGGTTTGGTTAATAGAAAAGAAATACAAACCTAATATAAAGATGTATACACAGTATTCTTGGCCTGTGCATGACGGGCCAAGTTAGAAGCTACAGCTATACAAAAAGGATCCCACTGATTTAGAAATGTAACATCACTATATGAATCCGAAATATAAAGCAGATCTTTAATATGCTGCCAAGGCCAGGCGGATTTGGTTAGAGATGGAAGAACATCGGTAATCATAGAGTAGGAGAACTAGGAGTGTCAGTTCCAGGCCCAGCCCGGTAGAATCGACTAAGCCCGCCCGACAAAAGCCCGGATCGGCCTGGCCCATTTATTAAACATGTCGGGCTCATTTAGTAATCCGGTGGTCCCGATGTGGGGTCTTAGTCCGTTGGGCGCCTGATCGAACCGATCGAATGCTAGCCCGACATAACGCGGCCGAACCTAGCCCGACCTAGACCGACCTTATTTGCTGGTTTTGAAACCTATTAACTGAGGGAAACAGTTGAGAATCAAATGAGTTGTCCTTTTAGTGATCTGTGGTGCTATGCTATGTTCATCTTTTTCTTCACTTTTTACCTTTACTGTTTTGATTTTATCCACTCTTCTCCTCTTCAAAGTCATAAAGAGAAAACTGATTACCAGCAGCACCATTTATAGGGAAGTTTCAGAAAGGGTTACCCATGAAAAGCAATAGGAAAGTAAGGATATTTCGGAAGAGGAGGAAGAAAGTGCAGAAGAAGATGAAGTGGGTCAACTTCAAAAGAATCAAAACATTGTCATAGGATCACACGGTTTATCGTCGGAGAGCATAAAGCTACGGAATGCACTTAAATATTGGTCCAACCATTACCAACAGAAAATCATATTGTCTCTGGCCACTTTCAAATTAATTGAATAGATTCTTCTTATTTGTTATTATTGGTGTAAGATACGTCTGAGAGATAGATGGATCAAATTTCAATCAAATTTCAGTAAAGATAATTGTGTGAGATATTTGGTTTATGAAATCTTTAAGCTCCACATTGAATAATTTATATATTCTATTACTCTTAATTTGTTAAGGCCCGATTAAGTCCCGGTTATGGCCCGTTTAGAGTTAAACATGACCACAGCCCAGTTGAAGGCCAAGTTAAGGACCGATTACACTAGTCCGATTATAGCCCGAAATCCGACCTAGCCCGACCAGGCCCAGCCCGAAGACTTAAACGGGTGGTCACGGTGCAGGCTTTAAGCACCGTGAGGCCTGGCTAGGCCCGACCGAACCCGACTGAGCCCGGCCTATTGACACCCCTAAGGAGCACCATACTTCTTGAATCTTCAACCCTAAAACTGGTGCATGATCCAAGACCGAATGCTATATAAAACCGGCTCCAGTTCTGAAGAAGCAAACCGGAATCCTGCAACAAAAAAGGTAAATCTTCCTTTTGTCAACAAAATATGAGACCATCCCGCGGTACTCAATCCGGGTATGTAGAATCCTGCACAGATTAAGACCTGAAAATCTAATTTTGGTAAGCCACAGAAATTTGATATTGGCAAGTATGTATCATGATAATTATTTACATTGGAGGACGAAAACTGGGGGGGGGGTTGGACAGCTTCAAGTTAGATAAATAGCGCATAATTAACTTCATAACCCGGGTCGGATTAGGTTTTTCTGTGCCAAACACAGCAATGTTTAGGGAGTTCCATATGAAGTAGCATGTGACAATAAACACATTAAAAAACCAAATTAAAGATTGTTTATCGAAACTGGTATTGAAAAAGATAGAAAGGCATAATTTTTGGAGATTTGGAGAGGCCATAAATTCAGTTCTTAGGCCTAGAGGTCCCACCACCCAAAGATGCTTAACCCAATCACAAGATATGAATAAGTGCCAGTATGATTTGGCACAATTTCCATAAAGAGCGCAGGAAGGTCGATCGGAAGCCATTTTGAAAGAGAACCCTTGATAGGGAGTCCTGCATTCAGAACACGCCAGAAGAAGGATTTAAAATTAGGATGAAGTTTTAGTTTCCAAAAAAAGTTCCACCAAGCAGTGCTAAACAAATTATTATTCCTAAAATTAGAATTCAGCTCAGTGGCAGCCAATTTAGTGTTAAAAAGGCCCTTTTTGGATTTCGTATACCACCAAACATCCTCATCATTAGAAAAATTGATTAAGGATAATTGAGGAATGATATGTGGGAGTAGAACTTGATTCAAGGACTTGACATTCCATCTGTCTTCCAACCTATAATTTTCAATAGGATGAGAGCTGTTGTCCTTATTCAAGGAGACTAAAGAAACAGCAGATAGGATACCTGGGATAGAGGGAAGCCATCTGTCGGTCCAGAAGAAAGTGGTTTTACCATTTCCTACTTTCCTAATAACCGATTTTTTGAGGTCCGGAATGATGTGGGCAATGCTATTCTAAACCCATGATCCCTTTCCTTTCTTGGTTATGGGATCAAAAAAGGATTTCTTAAGAAAATATTTCGCTTTGAGAATTCTGGGCCAGACGGGTGAGGTATCCGTAATTAACCGCCAACCCAACTTCATGATGAGAGCTTTATTATGATGTTCGGCTTTTCTAAAGCCCAGGCCACCAAGAGCTTTGGGAAGGCTCATTTTATCCCAGGAGATGCGACAAGAGTTCTTTCACTTACCATCAGAACTATCCAACCAGAAATTAAGACAAATTGAATCAATTCGTCGACACACTTTAAGAGAAAATAAAAAATAATTCATAAAATAAGTAGGGGTTGCAGCTAACGCCGATGGCATCAAGACCGAACATCCTGCAAAAGATAGACTATTAGATTTCCAATGAAACAGGTTAGTACCCAAATACGTAGAGTCCTAGGTCATCTCAGAAATACCAATAAGAGAACAAAGAGAATGCCTCTCAAAGGTGGGAACATTTTTATTGAAGTGGATTGCACTCTTCTTCAAATTAATTTCTTGACCAGAAAGATCAGAAAAAAGGTCCAATATGGCTTTGATAGTCAAGAGGTCTTCCTGCTCAGCATGACAAAAGATGAAGATATCATCAGCAAAAAATAAATGGGATATTTCAGGAGTAGACCTGGATATCTTGATTCCTTGGAACAAGTTAAGATCTCAATAAGTAGTGAGTAATCTAGAAAGAACTTCCCTAGCAACAATAAATAAATAGGGACTAAGAGGACATCCCTGTCGAATCCCCTTAGAAGCCTTGAAGTTGTCAAAAGGACTCCCATCCAGCTTGATGGAAAAGCTGGTAGAGGTAATCAGATTGTTAATCAAGAAAACTCACTTCTCACCAAAACCTAGAAATTTGAACAGTGAGGTTATCAAATCCCACTCAAGATGATCATAAGCCTTTGACATGTCAATTTTTAAAGCAGCAAATTTCTTCCTACCTTTGGTGTGATTAAGAAAGTGAAAGATTTCTTGGGCCACAATAACATTGTCATTAATCTGTTTGCCAGGCACAAAAGAAGCTTGGAAAGGTGAGGTACCCTTGAGTCTATTAGCTATCAGTTTAGAAATTATTTTATACAATACATTACATAGGCTACTAGGCCGAAATTCTTCAACTGAAGTAGCATTGTCCTTCTTGGAAATCAAGCAGATGAGGGTATGATTGAGTACAAGAGGGATGGTACCATCCCTGAAAAAGGAAATAACCAAACTCAAGAGATCAGGACATACAAGATCCCAACATTTTTGGAAAAAAACAGCCTACAATCCATCAATTCCGGGTGCTTTCAAAGGCCCAAAAGAGAAAACTACCTTTTTGATTTCATTCAATAAAGGGGGTAAACAAAGATTTTCAAATTCAGCCAAAGAAATATCCAGGGGGAATAAGCATTCAATAAAATCAGCTTCCAGGGGGGTTTGAGGAGGTGAAGATATCCTTTAGGTGAGAAGCAAAAGAGTGAGCAATGGCCTTAGGGTGCTCCACTTTGTTTCCCAAGGAATAAAAAATGTAATTGATTCTTCTTTTCCTGAGATTGGTCTTAGCCACAGCATGATAAAATTTAGTATTTCGATCTCCATCCTTGATATAGAAACGTCGTAATTTTTTAATCCAAAAAGCTTCTTCAGCCTAAAAAATCCACCCAGCTTGCTTCTGGATATTACTTAGTAGCTCAGCATCAGGGTTACAATACTCAGAAATTGCACGGAACTGATTAAAGAGTTGAGATTTAAGGTTGGAAATGTGACCAAAGATGTTTTTGTTCCAAATTCTCAGGTAATTAGCCAAGGAAACAAGCTTGGTAGTGATTAGGTCATGATGGGAATGGTTCCACATGTCATCACATAAATTTTTGAACTCAGGATGAAAGGTCCATGCATCTTGGAAATGAAATTTTTTTTATAACAAGGTCTAGAGCCCGAGGTTGAGCGGAGGAGAGGGTTATGGTTTGATCCGAGAGCAGAAAGTTTGGTGATTGAGGCCTTGGGGAAATTGAAAAACCATGAAGGTTGAGCAAGAGCTCGGTCCAGGCATTCCTTGTTTAGCTTGGGGGGTTTTTGTTTGTTAGACCACGAGAATCTGGATCCATTAGCTTGGGGGGTTTTTGTTACTATAACTGTTTTAAGTTCTCAACACGGTTTCCAAAACCAAAACATAAGGTTTTGTCGTTATTTAGGTTATTTTTATAATAAACAATCACTTGACATGGACAAAAATGCCCGTAACAAAAAGGGAAATGACAAGGCTTGTCCTCGTCATCTTCCTCAAGCCGCATGAAGGGAAAAATCTTGCGATTTTTTTTCCAGCAGCAAACACAAGTAGCCATCGACCGCCGACAGCCAAAACAGCGGCTTGAATTCCAGCCTTTTCCCGTTGAAAGATTGCCTAATTCCAATAAAACTAATGCCCGAGTTCAAATGCGACAAAACGACCGCAGTCCACGAGCATTACCCATTTTTCAGACTTCAAAAACACCATTAATGATGGTCAAAAGTGTCGCTGCCGGCTACAAAAAATGGGGATAGGTCTAAAGCAGTCTAGCGATCTTCCAATAAAAAATCCAAAAGGAGAAAAGAAGTGGGAAAAACCTTTACCAAAAATACCATGATCCATTCTGTTTAATGGTTCTCAAAACAAGGATTTCACTAGGATTTTTATATATAAAAAATATAAAATAAAATCCATCAATATGGTTCAAATCCTAGCCTTGCATATGTCCATAAATTGTCACTACAGACAAGAAATCTCCAGAACAAGTGACCGGTGAAATAAAAAATGGAATAAAAATTCCACTAGGCCATAAATTTCACATTACATTATCAAGATGGTTCTCCGGTTCCCAGTTCATGGACATTGTAGTGTGTGAAAATCCAGAATTTAATACGATATAAAACATATGTAGCCATTAAACTACAACATGGAAGATCCGATAGAATTCATGATGTGACCAGAGCGGCAACAGCCTGTCTCTGATTCCACATATTAATCCATTATAATTCATGGCAAGAATGAAATTAAGGAGTGTGCCTCTACCTCATTCATCCCAAATACATGGATGCGTTGCCATTGATCTCGATCACGTTGTTATTCGTTCTTCTACCTCCATTCTATCCCAAATACATGGATCCTGGTGATAGATCCGGTGTTGACGTGCTCGCCGGGTGCTGCCATTATAGTCTCTGATCAACGTTGTTATTCCAGTTCTTCTACAGTATGTACGTCGAAGGCAAAGGAGACGTTATCGTGCTTCGTAGTCTCTCCACAATCACACACTAATAGATGGGGATTAGTGTTCTCCTGTCTGAAACAAGAACCTTTTCCCCTATTTTATCTCTTATTGATAACTGCTACCAATCATGGCAGTTATCAATTTCAAATAGGAGACTAACCACTATGCAACACTGCAAAAGAATCTATGCTGATGTGGTGATTTGGATCACATCAGTCCAACATTTCTCTCACATCCCTTCCTCATCCCCTCTCTTTCTCTCACAAATTCTTCCCTATTTGCTTAGAATTGAAATTCTAATGGAAGAAGTTTCCATTGGCTGCCGCGAGGAAGGATTTTGAATGTATCATCTCTTCCATTCTTCAATTCCCTCTTCTGTGATATGAAATCCTCTCACCTATTACGACTTGCGAGAGGACTGTGGTATTACCCATTGTAAGGTTAAGGTTTCTATAATTTGCTTGATGAAATTTTGTGTGGTATTATCCATTGCAACTTGTAACCTCACCCATTGCAGTGTATCTATCTCTCTGTGATTGCAAATGCCGCGAATTACATACTCAAAGCCCTAGCACCCATTCGCAAAGCCACAAGTCCTCCATTGACCTCCCTATTCTCTCTCTGTGATTCAAAGGTATAAGGCTCGACTCTCTTAGTATTTATTGGTCGTTAAAAACTCCTCACCATTGTTTTCCTAACTGAATAACCAATCGAAACCTTTCGTACTCATTCCTAGAAAACAATCGGAGCTCTCAAGTTGTTCCGACTGCGAGAAGTATCAGATATACAACTTCAAGCTTAGTATCATCGTCTCTCAATTGTGTCTTGCCTTCTGTTCAATTTGGTGTGCAACTTGCAAGTTATCCACTTAGAAAATTATGGGAAGCTTTTGCAAAAGGATTCTGATGTTTCAGTCTTCATCAAGGAGTACCTTTTTCTAAGGCATCATCTCTCTAAAAATAAGCCATAGGTTTTGGATTTTTCTTCTTCTTCTTCCATTCTTGGTTGTGACAGCAAGTCAGTTTGTGACTCTCTTCTAGGCTAAAGCATCTATAGCGGAATCATCAATTTCATCAACGAGGGTGATTGTGCAGTTAAGTATAATACTTCTTGTTACTTTTTTATGTATATATTGTTAAATGAATATTGAGTCCAATTATCTTTTGCCTTCACTATATAGGCTGTAAATATTGTGGACAAAGATGTAATAGATTCCAATGAACCACCACATATTTCTGATGTGTGAATTCTCTTTCCATCCATATATACATATAGTTTTAAGTTATTTTTTTTTATTATTGAAAAGAATGTTACGTATTTGAATATGTCCCAGTCATCCATTGTTCTTGATGTTATTTAAGTGTGGAAGATCTAGAATATTCCTATAACTGATGTATTTGCATGTACATTTTAAATTAAAAAACAACAGTGAAAGGCCAGGGTTTATATAATGTCAGAAATTTGTTCTCAAATCTTAAGAGAATTGTCTTATTTGAATGTCCTAACATCCTTGTTGATGGGTGTGAGCCATATGTTGAAGTGTTATGGATAGAAATCAAAATAAACGATTTAACATTTTATGGTGTCAAGTTATGCTCTTCCTGCAAGATAAAATCTATACTCTGTTTTTCTAATATTATTTTTCATTAAAAGCCCTTCTCCTTGATCTGTCATTGGAAACCAATATATTACACTTCTGTCTCTTCCTTTATCTTACCCAGGCCAGAAGATGGTAATTGCACTTCGTTTTTGAGAGTTAGCAGAGGTAAGTCGCTCTTCATCGTTGAGCATTCCTATAATGAAAGTTTAATCATCTTATACCCGGCCAAAGCAATGAGTCTTTTTCCCCTTAATACTTTATGCTTACCCAATCACCATTAATGCACCAAATGATGTAGGAGTGGTGGAACAAGAACAGAATTAATCCTCACCTATATTTATAAATGCCTAAGAATTGCGTTGGGGTACTTAATTTACAACTTGGCCATCAACCATTGTCTAAAGAACAGAAGATGTCTTCACATATTTTACAGATGGAGCAACAAAGAATTCCACTATAGCTAGAAGTGGATCAAGAAAACTCTATCAGGGTTGTTACTGCTGTACGTGTAGCATAAGTTTTTAGCTCAGAACAAATAGTAATGGGAAGATCTGATCATAAGATTTGAGAACGGAAACAATTGATCAAAAACAGAAACTATATAGACCAGTGTTAGAAGAAGGCACAACTCAGGCCATTGCAGCCATCAAACATCCCAACAGATAAGTATTCTTGATTGAATAGGCTTGGTTATGATCCAACAATTTCTATATGGAATTAATTATATGTATAAGAGTCTCTCTTATCTCTTCTTGCAATCTATTCTCACCAGTTTCCATGTCCTGGTCAATGGCCATATCTATCTACTCAAGAGAGAGGAGATATACAAGTTTGTGCATCATAGTATATTTCCAGTATACCTGCTCTGGTTCAGCTTTGCTGACCTGATGCATTTTACCTTCACTGTCAATATATAATGTCAATGCTGTCCGCTTATCTGTTGGGTTAAATGGAAGGAAATGGACCTCTTGAATGCCATCCTATGCCTTTTGGTGGTAAAATCAGAAAGACATAAATACTAAGCAGAATCGATTATCATTGTTAATTATTAAAAGAAAATCCATATGATTAATAATTTTACCTCCTTAGGGCCAGCAAGCATCCCAACTATAGTAGCATCAATGGCATCCTGGTTTTGTTGTGAGTTTTTTTAAGATTTTTATGTTTTATGAAAGAATTGATTTGAGGTATGGTGCTGTACTGTGCAGAGCAATTTTTATTTTGTAATGATCGGCCCTGAGGTGAAACATGATCTTTACTAGATTTTAGCTTTGATCATTTGCCACTAATGGGATTATGACAGCAATTTATCGATTAATTTACTTATGTATCGCCAAATACTTCTTGACTTCACCCACACCTTCGACTACTTTATTTCCCATAACCCTGAAAACTCTGATTTTTCTGCAACCCACATCCTTCCTATAATGAAACATTCTTTTATTAAACCTATATGGCAAAAGATCTGGCATATCCCTACTTCTCCAAAGGTTGGAACACATATCTGGAGGGTGATAAACTCCCATTCTGGAGCTTCACAAAGATGCTTTCATTTGAATTCCCAATGCCCATTCTTTGTTTATGAACCATAATCATGTCTTTAATTCTTGTTCATTTTCCATCTCCTAATAGAATTCTGTGGGATTGGGATTCATTTGTACCTCTTCTTCTATTAAGATTGGGAATCTACTATTACCACTTCAATGTTAAGTATTAGCTGCATTTCCCCCTCCCTATGGTCCTGATGGACCAGAAACTGAGTTGGATCTCCAAACAATAGAGAATAGTCTAGAGTATAATAGGTCAAAATGGATATAACCGAAAAGTTTAGATTGAATAGAGAATGGGAGCTTGAGTTAACTGGACAGGGGCTGATTTGATGGATCAGAAACTGAGGTCGAGTGGTTTAAGAGATTTTGATTATCTGCTGGTAAAAGATCTCAGGAATTTGAGATAAAAACAATGGTGCAGCATAACAGTCCTATTAGTACTAAGAGAACAGGGCAGTTAGTTAATTAAATTTAGATTCCCGACAAGGAACCATGGGAATATTATTGCAAAAGAATAACCACAAAGTTTCAGAATTACCAAGGGAAACTACAAGTTAACTCCCATGGATTCTTGGACATTAAATAAAATTCAAATTAACAAAATCACTCCTAAAACTATCCCACAAATTAAAACCAGAATTATCGATCAAGAGAAAACCACATGCAAGCTAAGCTAATTTCTCCTTTTGTTCTTAGCAACTATGTCACCAACACTTTTTGATTCTCTGATTCCTTGTTTACCCTCCTCCCCCCCCCCCCTTCCACAAAAAAAAAAAAAAAAAAAACCACTTGTTCTTAGCAACCTAATTATTTTTAGGTTCTCCACAATATGAAATCAGTATTTTGTTTGTGTTAATAATGGAAATCATCCATGTGCTTCATCCTCGAATAATTACCAATGCTTTTAGTCTGGTGTAATATAATACTTGGATACACATTAGTTTTATGGATTAGATAAAGTGTAGAAGCAAACTACTAATTTTGAGGAAAATGAACAACATTTTTATCTCATTTTCTTTTGATGGCATTTTGTTTTCAATCATTAATCATTAATCGTTTAGATCCACAATATCTGCTAATAAAATATGTGAAGGTTGCTCCGAAAGACTACAGTTGGAGTGCAACATCCAAGAACACCGGTGCAACCATATGGGCCATGGTTGTGTCAATCTGTGACTGTTATTGTGATACACTAAAAGCATTGTGTTTCTATGGAGAAGATGCAAAATAACTAATCAACTTGTTGCAAAGGCATGTGGGTTTGAACTGAGGTTTAGAACACTGAACTTTTGTGTGAGCTTCAATTATGATTTCCGTAATTTCGTTGGTGGAAGAATTAAGAAGAGTTCAAATGTAGAACAGGGCATGACATCCTTATTACTTGAAAAAAATTCAAACAAAGAAGCATGTTGTTTACTTATTTAGTTTCAGAACTCCTTATCTGAAACATTTCTAGACAACATTGATATAGGTATGAGGATTTTTTTGGGGGTGGATATTTGGGAAGTTTGCTTCTTCTTGATTTTTAATGTAGTTTTATTCATAGGATACCTGCTTCTTTAAAATGCTTCAGTTATATATAGTTGCTCCATGAGTTAATTCATTTATTTTATTCATGGAAATAGTTTCCTAAATTATAGACTAATATTACTTGATAATAATATCATAATATCAAAGAAGAGCAACTCAAGGTAATTTACCTATTTTTGTTTGACTAAATTTCTTCAGTACTCTTGGGTCTTTCCAGTTTTAACAAAACAGAGGCTATTCACCCTTCTTTTCTTTTCTTTTTTTTTAAAAAAAAGGTGTTCACTTTACCAGTCATCACATAGGCGTTACCGACAATTCTAGATTTGTGTGTGGGTTTCCTTATACAGCCTATGCCTGATCCCATGGGATGTTGAAGGGAAGATTGGGCTAAATAAATGCCCCTTTATTTCATAAGATGACAATATACTGAATTTTGATCGAACCGATCAAGCGAGCTGTTTTGTTTTCCGTTTGTTCTCTATTTTCATCAATTTTAGAGGTTTCATTTACAGTTTTGGTTTTGTTATGACGTTAGGTGAAGCACATAGCAGAGCAATGAAAATTGGGTTTCTGTTCGGATCCTCCCTTTGAGATTCTCTGAAGAAGATTAGAGGTGGGTTGCTTTAGTCTATATTTTGGTTTTTCGGCTTTGGTATGGGAATTACCATTGGACTTGTAATTAGCTATTTTCTCTTTAGCTACTTCCAACCAACTTATTTGAAGGTCGATATCTCTGTTTTTTCTTTACTTCTACTTGTATGTATCCTTGTTCTGAATGAGGATAATAGTATTTAGTTCTCTAGATGTATTTGTCATTTGTCCATTGTTCCATTGTTGGTTTGATCTGTTTCATTCTTCTGAATATTGCATTTTGAAATTTTTGTGTCTGCATGACAATAGATTCTTTTTCCTCAATATTTCAATTTACTAGGGATAGAATAATTTATAGAAAACAAAATGGGGGTTAAGGTTTCAACATAATAAACAGGTGGCAGTATTTTTGGTAGCTTGTGGCACAACTACACCCTCCTTCTGTCTCAAGGTTTTTCTTCTATTATTCTTCGTTCTTTAGTATTCCACAATTTGCAATTTTTATAAGTTCTCTACCTTGCACTGCCTTAAACCTTTATTGTTAGATATTAATGTTGGATTTATTCAGAAATTAGTTCAGATTGGTTCATGTGCTCCTTAATTTTTTTAATGGGCCTTGGTGCAACTGTAAGGTTGCTCCATTGTGACCAAGTGGTCACGGGTTTGAATATGAAAATAGCTCTCTACAAAAGTAGGGGTAAGGCTGCGTACATGATGACCCTCCCTAGACCCTGTAGTGGCGGGAGCCTTTCGCACTGGATTGCTTTTTTTTTTTTTTATTATTTACTTACATTTAGCTAGAATTAAGAATGTAGGTATGTTACCTTGTATCCACACAGGTACTTGATAAGAATACAACAATGATTACAGTAGCTCTTCATATTGATCTCTTCTGGTATCTTCATTGCGTCAGAAAAGAGCATGTCTTTTTAAGTCTATTATTCTGCCAATTGTATGGACTACTCCAATGATAGTGCTAATTAGTACTATACTTCTCGTCAATCATTGTTGTTGATCACTTTCATGATTAAAGATTACAAATAGTTGTGTTAATTTAGATCTCTGCTCATATTCTTGATAATATTTTGACTAAAACCTTATGAGAATTAGTGTAATAGTTCTATTACATGAGTTCCTGATGTTGGAGGGATTCTTGCATATTCTTGGAACACCTTAAATGGTAAAAAGAGAATATGGGGAGTAGGCAACGTCCCTTATGAAAGACAGTCTCCACTACAAAACCTGCCAAAATGAAATACAAAATTCCTTCCCCTTTAGTACCAAATTCATGGTACTTACAACCCCATATCAAGTCAGAATGGGAAAACCTTATATTTTAACTTGACACTGCATGTTGGTAGCCTCCTCCATGAGTTACTTGTTAGTTGCTTTAATTTCTTTTGTAATTGCATCCTATTTATATATCTTTATGTTTTTTTTGGTCTTTTGCATCTTCAGTGTCCTTATTGTTTATGCCTGTAAAGTTCTTTCGTGTCTACCACTTGTATTTTTTGGTTGCTAAAAATTTGACACAAGCAACTCACACTTAGTGTAGCTTAGCATTTCACTAATTAGAAATTGATCTACAGACTGCCTAGCTAACTTAGCTTGTGATTTGAAGAGGGGCTCGGTTTTCTATGGAGAATCACACTTACCTCAAGAGCTTCGAAGGATTACTCGTGAAGATGCATTAGGTCTACCGGTTATAAGATCATGAACTTAATTTTCAGGTAGGGTCGGTTGTGAGCACTTTTTTGAGTGCTTGAGTTTTTTTTCTTTAGGTGTGTTGTGTGTGGTTGGGCTACGGGTATGGCGGGTCTGCCCCCCTTCTTGTATTCTTTATTAATTTGATTTGATTTAATAAAATCTTAGGGGTCGGCCCGGTCCTAGAAAATGTTCGGGTTAAAAAAAAAAGGCAAATTTCATAGACACCCCCTCTAAGTATTCAAAATGGCACGGACTTATCAAACTTTGGAAAAATATCACAGACTACCTTTACTTTATATTTTTATTTCAACTTAGTCCACTCCATTAGGTCTGCGCAGTGCAGTTAAGTTGCTGCTAACTCTTTTATAATGGCAAAATTACACTTAGCACAGGTTAAACTTCATAATACCCTTAAGAATAAAACCCCAATACAAATCATTCTCTTCATCTTCTTCAATCTGACGGTGAGGCTTCTTCTTCATCCCTCCAACTCCAACTTTCTCTCTCTGCTGCAACTCTCTGAGACGGCAAACGGAGGCGACCCAACCCTCCTCTCCTCTTTTAATCACTCGATGCCGGAGAGGCAGGGTGAAAGCGTTTCTTATTTGAACAAAACAATAACTATTTTGTCCTAACGCTCTCCTCCGTTTTGGACTCTTTTTTCTTTTTTTCTTCTTTTTTTTTATTTTTTTATTTTTTTTTCATTTTGGTGGTTTTGATGGAGAGAGAGAGCTTTCTTCTTCTTCCTCCTCAGTAGTTTTCAGTACTGAATCCTCATCCTGTGTCCAATTTCTTTTTATTTTTCTTTGAATCCGTTTCAGAAGAGAAGAACTGAGGCGAACATTTTGAATAATTTTTGGTCAATTAAAGTTATAAAAGAGAACAATTTACAAATACATAAAACCTGGGAAACAATCACTATCTTTCTGGGTAGAGAAGATCCTTTTCCTTTATCAAGCTTTTAATTCAGTTTTTCAGTCTTCCAGCTTCCGCTTTTCCCAGATTCCAGAGCTCACTTGACTTTTGGTCTTCGTGACCTACAGGAAAAGAATTGAAGGAACCTGTGGAAATCTCTGGTTCTAGTTTTCATCTGACGGTGGGGCTTCGGCCTTGTTCTTGAAGATTTGATAGAAATAGTAATAGATGCCCTCCGAAGTCTTCAAAATTCTCATATTCTGTTTCCAACGATTTCTTGTGCGATTTTTCAGGTTTTTGCTTCTCTTCTGAATAAAGTAAGCGATCCCTTCCTTCCTTCTGGTCTGTGAAGGTTGTTGTTTTTCAGAATATTTCAGAATTTCATTAATTGTTTCGATTTTGATTTTGTTTTTGATCTCCTGTCGAATCGACTTAAGGGTTTGAGACGTATGAGAATAGAGGATATCGCTATCGCTAGGGTTTATGTCGGGAATTGGTCAAAATTTCTTTTAGACTTCTGTGATCTTCAGTTCCTGCAATATCATTGAATTCATTGTTTTGAGACGCAGCGGTGCCAAACAGAGAGGGTTTGAGACCACTGTACAATCCACCCAAACCTTCGGTTCTTATAACCTTGAGAATTTGCATTAGAGTGCCACCGCCATGAGAGGGAAGATGGGATTGGGAACCCTTAACCTCTCCGATGGGTTCTCCGACAGCGAGTGATGGATTTTGAACTCCGGCAGGCTCTCGTCCCTCTCGCACGCAGGTTGCAGAGGAGGTAGGTAGAGAGGAGAGAGGGAGGAAAAGTGTTTTTTTACTTTTAAATGGATTGAGAGTTTTTTATTTACATAACTAAGTGGGTAAAATAGACATTTCAATTTTGTTGTTAACTGTGCTTAACGTCAGGGAGAAGGTTGCCATTTTGATCAAATTTGATTAATCTATGCCATTTTGAATACTTATGGGGGTTGTCCGCAAAATTTACCCAAAAAAAATGTTATTACATTCTTTTTAATGGTTGAGGTATTTGTGTATATTCTTTTTAATCACTTCTCGAAAAGACAACATTTAGTCATAGGACTTGTTTGTTTGTATCTTTTTTTCTTTTCTCCCCTTACCTCAATTGCACACGACAAGGAAGTATATTTTGGCATGGAAGAATCAGTAAAATAATCCATCCATGTGATGCGGTGTCCTCTATGGATAGGTTATGATTGACTAAGATACAACTTCTTTCTAGGAAAATAACATCCAAAAAGTTTAATTGGAAGTTGTTGTCCAAACTTTTATATTGAATTTCAGTAAGGTAATTTTCTTTTTGTTTTTAATCCTTGAAGTTCTTTTTGCTTTTGAGATAATTCCATACAAAATATTTTTCATCAAAACAAATGGAATCTAAGCTGATGTTATTTATGTTATGGTTGGTTTGTTTTTCTTTTTCACTATTTTTTGGTTGCATAAGCAGAAATTATAGCAATACAATTTTTGTGTTCTTTCTTGAATATTGTTGTGCTAGAGAGTCTAGTTTCATTTATTGACAATTCTTGTTCTGTTGGTTGGATCTTTATCCAAAGACTTAGTGGGTTTTGATGCTGTATTGATACTCAAATCCATTTAGTGTGCAAGGCTGTTTTTTATGGAAAGCTATCCTATAAACTGTGTTGTGGTGTCTTTGGGAGGACAGGAATGGATGTTTATTTCAGGATATAGTTAATCTTGATTTGAAGGTTATTGAGAGGATTGGAGTGAGGGTGACACGTTGAGTGTTGGGTGATACATTTTCTAGCAATATCTCGTGGTATTATTTGTCATATAAGTGAGTGGAAAGCGGGTTAATTAAACTCTCAAGTTGGGCCGATTTACTTCAGTCCATTTGAACCATTCGGATCAAGATGGGTGGACCTTCAAATGGGCCACCCGAAACTTCTATCATAAATCACTGATCCTAGAAACCTCTTGCCTCTTCGTCATATCTTCACAGCCGGTTTTTAAAATTAAAATGCAAGAGAATGTTAACTGGTCTGTAGCCCCTGCACCAACATGAGGACCAACGAAAGTACACACAAAGGCATTGACTTGAATGAGATATTCAATTTTCACTAGCGTCTGAGTAGGCTTATCGTGCAACTCTTATGTCTGGGCATAGAAACCATGTGACCATAAAGAGAGTCCATGCCAATATAAGGACAAATTCAGACCGTATTTTTTTTATCCAACAATAGAAATTGTAAGCCACAACCAAAGGGCGGCGGAGTCTTCTAGGATATGTTTTTTTTTTTTCTTTTCTTTAAAGTTTGACACAGTATAATGACTTGGACTTCACTGAGGCTTCTAGGCTATGTGAATTAAAGTCTACATCCATTGATGTTCTTACGCGCGCTCTTATTGACCGCACTTGTGTAGGGTTTTTTAGTTTTGCAACGATCTTCTATCCAATTTTTTATGAGGAAAAAGAAGATTGTCAAGCCCCAATGCCCAAATATAGGGTTACATGAAATGATTATCGCACTCGCATAAAAGGGCAGAAATTTCTAAAAACACAATGATCATTTTATGCAACCCTGTGTCTGAGTACAAGGATTGCACATCACACTCGACTAAATAGAATTGTCTGTTTCTTTTCCCATTTTTTGAAGAGGATAAAACAACCTAATTTGACATCTAGAAAGCTATATACATAAGGCGGCAAATAAGAAGTAAGATAAAGATGGGCTTAAAAAATTTTCTTTCTCATCATCATCCCTGATTTTAAAGTGCAAGTCTAACTTTTTTTTGTATTTAGAATTTATTTTATTTTGAAGTGATAATTATTCTACAATTTCTGCGATGGCAATAGCACATGAAGATATGGCAATGGGGCGGCTTATGGACTATGGTGAGTAAGTACATTAATTTTCAAACGTTCGAAGACTTTTCAGACCAAATGATCCATGATGTTATAAGAAAGCGGAAGAGAGGGGGGGGGGGGGGTTTGAAAGTGAAAAAATAAACCCATTTTTTTGTCAAAACAAAAACAAACATAATTAAATATCTCACCCCTAACCCATACTTCGCTTTCCTCTATGCATTGTTCTGCTACTCCTTATAGATCTCTGCTTCAAATCCTTTCCCATATTAGACTACAATGTTCTGATTTGTGCAAGGATTACTCCATCTTCCCTGAAAAGATCAGGGTGGATATGTTCTATTTTGTTGGAAGGTAAACTATTACTTCCTGCTGCTGGTTTCTTAGGTACTAACAATTTTTTGGCAATGGGTAGGACTGTAAACGGATCGGGCTCGGATAGTGTTATATCCGCATCCGCATCCGATTAGCTATCGGACGGATTCAGATAATGCTAAATGGATACGGACACGGATACGGATCGGATATTTTATCCGTTTACATGTAAATATAGCTTTTCGGATAGCTATAGCCTATCCGTATCCGCATCCGTTTAGCTTTCGGATGGATTCGGATAGTGTTAAACAGATACGGAAACAGATTTCGACTATTCATTTACACCCCTAGCAATGGGTTGGCCTATGGACTACGGTGAGTAAGTACATTGATTTTCAAACGTTCGAAGACTTTTCAGACCAAATGATCCATGATGTTATAAGAAAGGGGAAGAAGTGGGGGGGGGGTTTGAAAGTGAAAAAAATAAACCCATTTTTTGTCAAAACAAAAACAAACATAATTAAGGTTAGGGTGAGAGATCCTTACTATGTTAGAGTGCAATTTTCCACTAATAAAGGGGTGCGTGAGAAATTGAATCGAGAAATTGAATCGTTTAATAGAGAATGAACAATCCATGGGTGGGATGTGAGAGCACTTGTATAGGAATCTGCACACTGACATCATAGCATTCTTTTTCCCTTAAGCTTATTAAATATCGAGTCTACAGTTTTTGGATGGGCATTATTTTTCTATCAAGTAGAAAAGTTGGATGAGGCTGAAATTTAAAAGTCTGGAATTGGGATTCAGATTGGTCCTGAATTTGCGGAAATCAGCTAAAAAGCTCCTAAACCGTAGTTTTTGTACAAGATCAGTCCAAATCAGCCGATCCAATCCGATCAGATTTTCAAACTCTATCTCAAAAGGAACAAGTGGTAAAATAAAGCGTTAAAAATCAAAGACAACCAATAGTTGCATGGTCCACCGAGGGATGCATGGAGATACAAAAAAAGAGTCACTCCTATCCAAATCTACCGATCCACCTAGAGACACATGTCCCCTAAATCTCCTTCTATAAATACCAGAACCTTTCTCATAATCTATAAACCCTAGTTCTATATTACCAAAAATAAAATAAAAAAGAACAGAATGGGTGTCACCACCTTTAAAGGAGATCCTGGCCCAATCTCTCCTGCCAGGATTTTCAAGGCTGGAGTCCTTGATGCACACAATTTACTTCCCAAGCTCCTTCCTGACAAGATCAAGAGCATTGAAATTCAAGGTGATGGAGGCCTGAATCCATTGAACAGACCAATTTAGCTGAAGGTTTGCCTTAATTAATTTCCATCTTCAATTTCTTTCACTTTTTAAGGAAAAATCTCTGTTCATGAGAAACAAAAGCATATATATTGAGGGTCACTTGAGGAGACCACATTGATAAGCCTTGAATTTGTATGCTTAAAAGAATTTCAATCCATGGGTTATATGTTTGCAATAAATTGTCGGGACAGAGAACGCCACCTGGTCGGGCAGCACAAGCAGCCTTGTGCCTTGACACAGGGGAGCGCAAAATAACCACCATACCCCCTGGACCCTAGAAATGATAAGGGGTGTAGTGGTCATTTCGTGCACCCCTATGTCAGGGAGCAGGGGCAGCTTGTCTGATGCGACCGGGTGGCATTCTTTCTCCCTAAACTATTATATTGATTTGTCAAATAGCTCCAAGATCATACTTATTTGGCAAGAAAGGAATTAGAAAAGAAGAAACATTTGTTTGTTGAATAGCTTTAAGGCCATATTTTTCTTTTCTAGTTGTCCTTTTGTCAATGGAAATGAAAAGAAAAGAGAAGGTGAAATATTCTTCTTTCAAATGTGAAATCACCTTCGGACTGACGAAATCGTTTTCTGTCATCTCACGAAGTTCATTTTTTAAATTGTAAAACTTCGCAAGAAATTTAAATTTGGACTAAGTTTCCCTCCACCCACAGAGGACGGTTCATCCACCATCCTAAGATTCACAAACCCCTCCTAGGGGTTAAGTATATTCCAAAATACCCTCCCAATAACCTTTCCCGCCCTCTACCATTCCTCTCTGAATGAGATCCCATTCAATGTGAATGGAGGGAAACTCGGTCCTCTAATATTTTTTTTTTTTAATTTTCCACATAGGAATGCCTTCTTGTGTGGCCCAAGAAGATCTTGATCAGATCTAGCACATATATCAGTCAATCCATATTAGTATCAACACATATTAAACTCAATAAGCTTCACTAGCCAGGTTCTATTTATTTGTGTAAAATTGATGGAAGTAAAAGAAAAGAAAAGGGATATAAAATTTTGGTTGCAGAGCTTTTCACATCTAGAGTAACAAAAAGGATTGTAAAGTTTAGCATTGGGGCCTAATATTTTTAGAAAGAATGTAGAAATTTTTCTCTACTTCATAAAGCAAACTTTCTTGGATTGGCCGGTCTAAGCAATATTTATGGTTTGTACACGCACTCATTTTGTGGCATGTAAAAGATAATGTGACAATTTCAACCGTTGGATACTTAAATAATTGTTTATTTTGGAAATGTATCAAATTCACCTACCACTTTGCTACTCAAAGATTTTCAATGCTTTGTTTTGTCACTTTGCTAACTCTGTTTAGGATGAAACTTGAAATATGAGTAAGATCTGGTCTTAAAATTTTACTATACCTAGTAGACTTGGAAATCCATTTTTACTTTCAAATAAAAAGAATCTCATCAACATTTCATAGACAAAATAACATGAACACATTTTAATTCTTGTCTAACATGCAAGTAGCCCTTTCAAATGCATCAAGCACCGGATCGAAGAACTTGACAAAGAGAATTTCATATGCAAGCATACTTTGATCGAAGGTGGTGTAATTGGAGACAAGATCATAAAGGTTGCTGAAAAAGTTAAGTTTGAGGACTCTCCAAATGGTAGATCAATTTGCAAGATTAATAGTGAGTTCCACACTATTGATGACTGCGAAGTTAAAGAAGAAGAAATAAAGATTGGCAAGGATATGGCAATAGGGGTCTCCAAGGTTGTGGAAGCTTACCTGTTGGAGAACCCAAATGCCTATGCTTAGGACGCTTTCTATAGCTGATAGCTCTATATGGAGTCAATAAAACTACTTTGGCTCAATAATTTTTATGGTAGGAGCCTTGTGCATTGGGTACGCCTTTTTTATTTTTTTTTTCTTCAATAAAAGGGGATTTTCTTGCAGAGCTGCAGCTCCCAAATCTTTGAAAA
The DNA here is from genome assembly GCF_018873765.1 of Telopea speciosissima. Lineage (NCBI taxonomy): Eukaryota > Viridiplantae > Streptophyta > Magnoliopsida > Proteales > Proteaceae > Telopea > Telopea speciosissima. Next base: position 46,452,560 of record NC_057924.1, read on the forward strand.
TCTCTTCATTTACAATGGAATCTAATCCTCTATGTTCTTTGGTATTACCATTCATAGTGCATTCAATGGGGTTGTTCTTGGGGTTCACAATGGGTTCGATGGTAAACTAGTTCTTTGAAATTCTATGCAATTCCCTAGTATTCAAACAGAATGTGAGGGTTTATCTTCAAATAAGATTTCAGTAAGGGTATACATAAATCCGGTTCTCGGCAATCGGTCCAATTCCTACTCAGTTTCAGTCCTAAGGGATCAAGATCAGAACTGACCCATTTATATAACTGGTTCCAAACCTAAGATCAGAAACCATTTATTAATGGATGAGACGATTCTGGTTCTTAATCGACTCCATTCACTATTACAAGTGTCAAAAAATTTTAAATTTTTAGCTGATCACATAAATTACCAATTATATATTCCTAAGCATACATACATAACCAAATGTCCATCCAGAAGCAAACGTATACAAATATGAACAGAAATGCTTAAAAGGAAATCTCTAATGTTAAGCATACCAATGAATCCAAAAATCTTAAATCCTAATCACCAATACCAAATATATGATTATATGCAACTTTTGAACGGCTTTGGTAATTCCGATTCCAACCAGTTCCAAACTTGTCTTTTGGTTATGAAACCGTTGGGAGACCTATCCGAAAACAACCAATCCCATTTTCTAATCGGTTTCAAAATTCAGATCTAGAACCTAACCAATAACTTAATAAGGTAATCGGTTCTGGTTCTAGCAAATCAATTTTGGTCCAATTCTAGGTTTTGGTCCTAAATTGGCACACTCATACTTATCTAGTTAGTGTGGTATCTTGGTAAAGGCCGGCTAATCACAAAACATATTCCCACATTAAACCACATTCAAGTCATTAGCTTTATCTGGGTTAAAAGAAAACAAACCACCTAGATAGGATATCGTTCAACCACTTGCTAGTGAGCAGAGCAAAAAAAAATAAAAAATAAAAAACTGAAAGTAAGTGGTGAACAACCCAAGAGAATTTATAGGTTATATATACATAAGGGAGAGGGTTCTTCATGATCGATGATGCCAGATTGATGGAGAATCTCCTACGCCACATCAACGGTTGCACAAGAACATTATCATCTATATGGGGCGGGGCCCATATAGTTAGAAAAGGGTAGATAAACAATTGAAAAATCTCATGTGAGAAGACAATAGTAGACTGATGGTGTGGGAAAATTTTCCCAATATGTAATGTAAGGGTTGAAGTTCTCTGACGTAGTGTAGGTTGTGCCCAAACACACATGGGGGCGGTATTTCCGCCATTTAGGGGGCGGGGCAGTCATTTTGTCACCCTCATTTGTCTGAGCACAGCCTGCGCTCTGACACAGAGAACATTTTCCCATAATGCAATCAAAGCCTTTGAAATGGTGGATGTAGATTATGTGTCTCTTAAGCTTATTATTATTAGTGATCAATTCAATGTTGTCGTCCTCAATTCTAATCGAATGTCTAAACTTAATCCTTCTTCCTCCCCGACAGATACAATAACAAAGTACATCCCTTGTTCCAACAGTTTCCCAGATGTCAATGCAAAAACCAACACACAGAATTGGTGACGACCCTTCTTCTTGATCATCATCATCATCAGCAGCAGCAGCAGCAGCAACAATTGGTGATGAGTTAATTCCCTGATAATCATCATCAACAGCAATTGATGTGGTTTTTCCCCAATAATCAGCATCAACAACAAGTCTTCCCTGCATATAATTATAAATTATAAATAAAGAATCGAGTGTCAATATCTTAATTACCTCTACTACTACTACTTATTGCTAGTAGTACATAGAAAAGGATCGAGCTCCATATATTTTTAAAAAGTTACAGCAGAGATTGTGGATTCAGTACCTGCCCATATATCTTCCTCGTTGTCTCCGTTAATTTGTAGCAACCCTTCGCTGTGAACTCTTGCAAAGATTCAGCTCCTTCGAAGAAGCCATGAATTTTCTCTACATTTACACAACCATTAATAACTATCCTCCTTAATCTTTTCACGTTTGACAAACCCGGTAACTCTGTTAATTTGTGACAACCCTCCAAAATCAACTCTTCCAAAGATTCTGTTCCTTCCATGCGGTGAATTTTCACTAGATTTACACAATTTTTAATATTCATACTCCTCAATCTTTTCAGGTTCGACAAATCCGGTAACTCTGTTAATTTGTGGCAATTTTCCACTCTCTACTTTTCCAAGGATTCTGTTCCTTCCATGCGATGAATTTTCACTAGATTTACACAACGGACAATACACACACTCCTCAATCTTTTCAAGTTTGACAAATCCGGTAACTCTGTTAATTTGTGGCAATCTCCCACTGTCAATTCTTCCAAGGATTCTGTTCCTTTGAGGTCGTCAATGTTCTGTAAACTTACACATTTGATGTGTAATGTAACCAATCGCTTCAGGTTAGACAAATTCAGTAACTCTCTTAATTTGTCGCAACCCTCCACATCCAACTCTTTCAAGGATTTTGTTCCTTCCAGCCCATGAATTTCCTCCAGATTTTTACAACCACTCACGTCTAACACGCTCAAACTCTTCAGGTTTGACAAATCTGGTAACTTTCTTAATTTGTGGCAACCCTGAAAACTCAACTCTTCCAAGGATTCTGTTCCTTCAAAACCGTGAATTTCCTCTAGGTTTTCATCATGCTTAAGGTCTAATATCCTGAGTCTTTTCAGATTTGACAAATCTGGTAACTCTTGTTAATTTGGGGCAATATTCCACTCCCAACAATTCCAAGGATTCTGTTCCATCAAGGACAGGAATTTCCTCTAAATTTGACAACTTTCAATCCACAATTTCCTCAATTTTTGAAGGTTTGACAAATCCGGTAATCTTACCAATGAATGGCAATCATTAAGTGATAATTCCTTCAAACATTCCAAGTGTGAAAGATCTGAAATTATCTGCAGTGAACGACAGTTCTTAAGTTCCAGACGAGTTAAAGTGGAGGAAAGCTCTAGGAGAGATTCAAGCTGCATGTAGCTTTCCAAATATAGCTCCTGAAGTTTGCAAGGAAAACTGATTTGGAGGTGGTTGATTCCTCCCCATGTTTTTTTTGTGACTATCCACCATACCCATTCTTAGAACCTCTAAGCTCGAGAGCTCTGAAAAATCATCTGGTAATTTTACAATCTTAGTATTTGTCATGTCAAAGTAAGACAAACTCCTCATTCTACGCATTGATATTGGTAGCCTCACTAGCTCAAGGCAACTTGAAAGCTCTAGTTTCTCAAGCTTCTCTAACTGCCCTACCCCCATCAGGCAGTTCTTCAATATTTGTCCCAATTACCGAAACCTGAACCAAATGTTTCAGATTACCTATGGACCTAGGCAACTTGTTGATTGACCAACAACCATTGAGAACGAGACTTTTGAGAGAAACCAGCTGGCAGATACTATCTGGGAGCAAAAGGTTATCGCAGGACGTCAGATCCAATCTTTGTAAACACGGAAACCATGAGAAGAAGTCGGGAGAGATGGACAGATGACGACAGCCCCGGAGATTAAGAACCTTCAATTTTTGAAACCGCTGTCAAACAAAGAATGAAATAATATAATTAAGTCTTCAAATTTAAAATTTGATAATAATTAACCATGTCAATGAAAAAATTAAAATTACAACCATACTATACCTTTATATTATTTTCAGGTCTATCATTCCATGCTTGTTTGATGTTATTCTTTGATAAATCAAGATGAACTAGATCCTCATGATAAAATTTGGCTGGTAGAATTTCCAAAGGTGCATTAACCCAACGGAACCATCTTAATTTATAAGGAAGGTGCGAAAAATCCCCAGTGATGAGTTTGTTATCCTCATCAACAACCTCATCACTACCAACTCTAAGAAATCTTAAATTGGGCATCTTGTCAAAGGCATCAAAGCTTAAATCCATTGCAGATGAAAGGAGGATACATTCAACCATTTGAGTTCCCTACAGCAGAAAATAGTATTCCAAGTAAAGAAAGTTTGATGCATACAAATCCCACAAAAAAACAAACAAAAAAGAAAAAGAACATGGAAAAATATTTTTGTGCTTGGTTCATTCTCTTCTAATTAGTAGTAATTTATCATGACAAACTAAGATTATATGTTTAAAAGGGTAATCTCTGGTAGTGCTAGACCTACTTCCGTACGATCCTAGGAGGGGTAGTAGATTAAAGGTGGTCCGGTCCCAAATTTTGCATTTTTGCACAATGCGGTTGCTTATCTGTGCTAGTTGCCAATCTTTCACTATCACATGTACTGACAGCCCATGTTAAGATTAAATAATTATTTAAAATAAAAAAGTGAAAAAAAAAACAAAATAAGGATGACACTCACCTTGCCTTTTTCTAATACTTCTGAGATCTCATCAGCAGACCACAATCTGGTACGCTTGGCAGGATGCCTATTGCTGTCTTTCAAGACAATCCTCCTTCCCATAAATCGAAGTTCATCATGCATTCTCAATCTACCATCAACATCCATCTTTAGGAGGTGCTTTTGAGTGAGTTCTTTTATGGCTAATCTTGGATACAACTCACAAGCTTCCCATATTGGAATTGCTTCATTTCCTTTCCGCTGATAGAAATCTAAAAATGCATTTGTACCCCGTTGAATATGATGTGGAATTGATTCTTCTGCTTTCCATCCAATGAAATAGCATGCAATATCAAGAAATATGATTTTTGCTTGGTCACTTAGGTTTTTTGTAACTTATCATCAACCTTGCAAAGACCTTGTCATCATAGCTTCTTATCGACATTCCAGAGACCTTGTTATCAAGGATATCTTTCAATCCTCTTAATGTATCTTCCCATTCTTCTTTGTTTTTGTCACATAGAGAAGAACCCAACACCTCTAGGGTCAAGGGTAATCCACCAGCATGTTGTACGACTTCACATGAAAGCTCCTTAAAATCTTCAAGAGGTTTGCTCATTGAAAAGGCATGCAAACTAAAGAGTTGAAGAGAATTCTCAGCATTTAGTTCTTCAGGCTTATATATTTTAATATCTTTACCAACTTTATGTACATTCAAACAATGGTCATCTCTAGTTGTTATGATGACCCTGTTTCCTTGACCAAACCAATTGATTCCACCAGCTAATGTATCAAGTTGTTCATAATCGTCCACATCATCGAGAATAAGAAGAATCTTTTCTCTACAAAGTCTCTTTTCTAACAATTTTGATCCTTGAGAAGAATTGCTTATGTCCAGGTCCGTCTTGAAGATATCTTTAAGAAGTCGTTTTTGCAAAGAAACTAAACTGTTATTTCCTTGTGAAGCTTCTTGTCTCACATCCATAAGAAAGCTACTTCCATTAAAGCTTTTAAATATGCAATTATAGACAGCCTTTGCAATAGTTGTCTTTCCAAGACCGCCCATGCCACAGATTGCCACAAATCTTACATCATCGGAACCAATATTTAACAAAGGAAGTAGTTTATCAATGTGGGAATCTATTCCAACAGGGTGTTTACGTTCATCCAATGGGGTGTTGTTTAGTTCTCTCAAAGCCCTTTGAACAATTTACTCGACTATATTCGACTGATCCCTGCAATTTCTCATGAATAAGAGTAAATCAAAACAATAAGTAACGATGCGTAAGTCTCTAATACAAAAAATAAGAGATTCCTCAACTTTCAGATGGAATAGAAAAAAAAATTATAAATGGTTAGCACTAATAATGAGAATCATGGGTATTTTTTATTCACAATTGTCTCACAACTGAGCCATAAATATCATCAAATAATGCATGCCAAATCATAACAAGGAACGAAATTGATACCTTAATGATCCACATGTAGAAGGGAAACAACACCAACCTTTGATGGACCAAACAACATTGGTTTAAAGAACAAAGATAGGAGGTCAACAATAGATTATATTGTCATATAATATGTATCACATTATAAGTTGTTTAAACTTTGTTTGTTTTGAAAAACCTAAATGCAATATTTATTTATTGGGATAAAGTTCTCTGCACTAGGGGCGCAGGGTACGCCCAGACACAGTGGGGGCGGGCGATATGACCAGCACCCCCCCTAATGATCCAAATCCCACCCTTGTCCCACTCCATGTGTCTGGGCGCAGCCTATGCTCAGTGCAGCTCCCGAACAAAGAACATGCGCCCTTATTTCTTCTTTTAAAACCCTACAACTAATTTGATAAAAGTCAAAGAATAAGCTACCTGAGGAAAGGGTAATTTTATGGTAATTAACTTCCTTTTTGTAAGTAGTAAAAGTAATTCATTCCAATCAATTATGTATGAGTGTGGATTATAATGAAGCGTGGCTCCACTACACGCATACTCATCAATAGACATATGTTCTTCTGTTTTCCAGAATGCTCCTTGTTTGCCCTAAAAGATGGTGGGACATGTGTCCACTACTAAGTGTACATCCAGCGGAAACTCACTCATATTCATGGTTGGTCTAATACTCTAGTGGTTTAATATTAAAATACAAAAGAAAATTTCTCTTCAATGTGAAAATATTTTGTAATCATAATTGCTTGCTATGCCTACCAACTTAGGCCCTTGTTGCAAGCTAACTTTTAACTTTTATATCCCAGATTTGATACGTTCCTTTTTAAAACTTTGGTGTATGCTCTTCGCCGATGTAATTAGAGATATGTATGAGGGCATGGTGACTAGTGTGAGATACGTGGGAGGTTAGGGCAAGGAATTCCCAATTATGATGGGGTTACGTCAGAGATCAGCCTTACGCCTATATCTATTTGCGTTTATCATGGACGACCTAACCAAGAGCATTTAAGATGAGGTCCCATGGCATATGCTCTTCGCTAATAATATCGTTTTGGTGGATGAGACAAAAGCAAAGATTAACACTAAATTAGAGCTATGGAGATCAACCTTGGAAACAAGAGGTTTTAAGATTAGTACACTGAAAACGGAGTATATGACGTGTAATTTTAGTCATACTATGATGGATATTGACATGGTGTGAATTGGGGAAAGATAGATACCACGAAGTGACTATTTTAGATATTTGGGGTCAATCATAAATAAGGAAGGTAACATAGAGGATGATGTTTAACAAAGAATTAAAGTTGGATGGATGAAGTGGAGAGGTGCATTCGGAGTGCTGTGTGACCACCATATTCCTTTAAAGCTTAAAGGAAAGCTCTACAGGATTGTTATACGACCAGCTATGATGTGTGGGGTAGAATGTTGTGCAGTTAAGAAGTGTCATATTGAGAAGCTGTGTAGCATAAATGAGTATGTTAAGATTGATATGTGGAAAACTAGGAATAATAATGTAAGGAATGTACGTATTAGAGCTGACTTGGGAGTTGCCCTGATTAATGACAAGCATCGAGAGATTCGTTTAGGGTGGTATGGTCATATTCAACGGAGGCCTAGGGACGCCCCAGTGAGGAGGAGTGATATGATCCCGATTGAAGGTGTTAAAAGAACTAGGGGCAGGCCTAAAATGATCATAGGGGAAGTTGTGAGGAAGAACATGCATAGTATAGGTCTTGTACCAAGTATGACCTCGAATAGAGCCTATTCGTATCAGACAACATCTCAGTAAGCTTTCTGACAAATTGTCAAAGCACTGTGAAAAAGGCAAAGCTTTTCAAAAACTCATTTTCAGTATTGTTAAAAAAACAAACTGTGATGATGATTTTTCTTTTAAAAAAATCAATGATTTTCTCGAGCTTTCAGAAAACCTGGAATGCTTATCCTTTGGTCCTATTTTCCTGCGGATTAAACGAATCTGCTTATATGAAAAGGCAAAATACTTATTTCCTTCTGAAATATTTGCAAAAATAAAACATTTTTGCAATAGAGAACAATATTATAAGCTTAATAATATTTTACAAAAATGTTTTTAGTTTATCTACAAAAATCAGTTTAATAACCATAAATTGATTTTTTTTTATCTTGAACATGAAATATGGGATCTTCATTCAATAGAATGGGGAGTAGTTGGAATTATTGTTTTTCGAAGCAATTCATGGGAGCACCTCATGTCTTTTCCAGCTTTTATTAAAACCATGATTCTCCATGCAACAAAGCATTGGAAGTTTTAAAGATCTATGGTTCTAGTTGACGGGGACATCATGTCACACCATTACCAAATGCCCTTTGTGCACCACTACCAGAGGCGTAGAAGACTACTCCCATGGAACCAGTTGTTGTGGTTCAATGATGATTTCAGAGGCTATAGGCTAGCACGGGGCTATTTAGACATCTAGGGCTATTTTTGTCATTTTCCTTTTGTATTTAGGTTGAATAAGTGAAGGGCATTTTTGTATCTTTATTTATTTAATACTGCACTTTAGTTTCAGCCTTTATAACTTATGTGAGGGCACTTTGGGTACTTTGGTTGTTTCTTTTGGCTTTAATTAGGTTAGAGGTAGTTCAGGTATTTACATGTTTAGTCTTTATTTAAGTTGTATTGAGACATTAAATCAAATCAATGAATGAATGAATATTGAAAAGACTTGCGGCAAGAGCAGTCCCCTCCCCTTCTACGGTCTTCTCCCTCTCTCAAGGTAATTCTCGATCTCTCTCTCTTTCTTTGTTCCCCTTTCCCACGGCTCTCTTTCCTCTTCTCCCTTTCCCCCCCTGCTGTTGCGTGAATCCTTTCTTCCCCCCTGCTTCTGTCATGACTTCTTTCTTCCCCCCTACTGCTGCAGAAAATCCCATCCCCTCCTGTCCCTTGCAACCGAAATAACCCAACCTCCATCTCCATTACTCCACCTCCATCTCCCCAGTCGTGACCTTCCTTTCCCCTCCCTGCCCTTGTAACCGAAACACCCCCAGTCCCATTTACATTTTTCCCTTCACTTCCCTCAGCCGAACCCTTTTCTCTCGATCTCCCTCATCTAAGAGTCCTTCTTCCCCTTCCTAATCCTGTCACTAGCCACCCCAGCCCATTCCCAGGTTTTATCTTGTAACCTTAACCCCCAAACCAATCTCTACAATCCATCCCTTCTTTAAACCTCGAAACAAAATTTTTTTTATATTATGTTTGCATGATTCGTACTCTTTTCAGACCTGAAACAGTATTTATTTTGCATTTGTTGCATTGTTTTGGCATTACATATATTCCTAGTACTTCTATTCAGTGGCTTATTAAGTTATATGGACTGTCATGCATGCCTACTGAATCTTTGAATGCAATGCCATGAATCTTCTTGCTTAGTTGTGTGGAACTAACCATATATGGTGTTGGAATTGATTTGTAAGACTCAAGGTGTTTATTCATTGGATTTATGTTGGTAATTGCTATTAGTAAATTCTGTTTTGTCATCTCTAATGCTGAATGTGGCATTGTGCAAACTCCAGCCCTTGTCTCAAGTCTATATTAGAGTGTAATGATCTGTGGTCCTGTCCTACTGCGGGATACCTTAGCTTCTAGGGTTTGTCCTGCATCACTAGTGGTAGGTGACAAAGAGAAAAATCTTTCAGTCTTATCAAATTTGGCAGTTGGATTTAGCAACAGACAAAGACTTCATTGGTCCAGAAAACCTGGAAGATGATGATGCTTTAGGATATTGCTCAAAATATCTGTCTAGAATCTTCTTACAGAGGCTCGTTGATTGAACTCCATGACGCAGCCCAAGTTTCTTTAGCTATTCTTTCAGAAACATTGATGGAAGACACATTTTTGTTACTGATTTGGAGATGCAAGTATGCAACATATATTAACTCCAGCTAAGGAATTTGAGGTAGACAAGCTCATAGACCAATGTGCTCATCTTGACAAACTACACGTGTAGTGATCTACGGTCCTGTCCTACTGCAGGATACCTTAGCTTCAAGGGTTTGTCCTACATCAACCTGGTATCAGAGCATGGTCTAGAAGTCCAGCTTTCTTTTATTTCATTCTAGGAACAACTTGTCTTAGGGTCTCCATGTCTTCCCTTGCATGACCACTCATAGTCGTAGGTCATATCAACCTATGGATCCATCCCCCAACTTTGAAGCTCTAATTAGGGAAATTCAAGCCGAGCTGCGTGCGAGCAGAGAAGCTCGAGAAGCTCAAATCGATAACCTCCGTACCCTCAAGCAAAACCTCCACACCCTTACTGAGAGGCTTACTGTTCTAGAAACATCAATCCCACGCACCGACAGGCAGCCAAACCACGATGAACATGATGATGCCTACTCTGAGGTTGAAGGCATATTAAAGGTTCCCGTCCTAGGAAATGGTCATAATAGAGGTAGAAGTAGCGGTCATGCTCCCTGTGGGCATCGTGCTTAGAGAAACTATGTCCCACAGAGGGATGATGAAGACTTTAAGCCATATGATAGAGGATTCGATGTCAAGAGACTGGTAAAGGTAGTTGCACCCTCCCACAATGGCCAGATTGATGCCAAAGTCCTTCTTAACTGGATCAAGCAAATGGACTGGTACTTTGATTTTAATGGTATGTCCGAAAAAGTCCGTTTCAGGCTTGCTAAGATGAAGCTAACTGGAGCCACACAGGACCTTTGGACCGAACATGATCAAGGGTAGGAGCCGGTGTCTACTTGGGCTGAGATGCAAGAAAGGCTCAAAGGGGAGTTCTTGCCTATCACCTATAGGTTGCAACTCCTAAATGACATGAATTCCTTGAAGCAAGGTAAGCTGTCTATGACAGAGTACATGGCTAAATTCAATGAGTTAAAGATTAGGAACCGTACTCGTGAGGATCGAGAGCAGAAATTATCTAGGTTCTTGACTGGACTCAATTCTGATATCCAGTTACACATGGCACCCCACCTGGTGTGTGATGTTCCCCAAGCCTTTAGAACAGCTTTAGAGATTGAAAAGTCCATGAGATCCTTTCCTCTGAAGAAGAATTTCTCGACTAGAGTCTCAAGCTTCAGAAGACCTCCACAGTCTTCCACAAACCCCTCTAAGCCTCCTAATAACCCACTAAGAAATTTTGATAGCAAAGACAAGGGTATCTTGGGAGCAAAACCGTCAGCCGGAGGTCAAATGCGGTGTTTTAAATGTCAAGGTATTGGACATGCTACTAGAGAGTACCCCACCCGAAATCTTTATGCGGGGAATCTTGAGGATTATGAGCAGGGTGATGATCAAGATGGTGACTACAACGATCATAATCCCAATGAGTTCATTTCTGATGAGGAGACCGACACCTCTAGGTTAGGAGTTGTGTGATGCATGGTACCACAGACCCTACCCGATGATGAGCTTGAGGTAGTTGACATCTCTCGTCTGGGTGTTGTGCGTTGCATGGTCTCACAACCCAAGGGCAGCAATGACTGGCGGTAAACCAATATTTTTATTACCTATACTTGCCACCAGGGTAAAACCTACGTGTTGCCATCGATAGTGGGAGCTGCATAAATGTGGTTACCCAAAATGCTGTGTCCAGAATGGTGCTTAAACCTAAGGCTCACCCAAAGCCTTATAAGGTTGCATGGGTTGATCAATCCACTATTCCTGTTACATTGAGGTGTTTAGTCCCTTACACTTTGCGGGCTATGAGGACCATGGTTTAAAATCTCGTAAAATTTCGACGATATATCGCCAAATTTTGTATATCTCGACATGTCCGAGATACAAAACCAATCTGAAACCAAAAAATATAATATTTCGTCGATATATCGTGAGATATCGACGAAATATCGTGGATCTCACGATATATCGCGAGATATTAAAAAAGTGACAAATAGTGTGACATTAGGGGCCATTTTATACCATATTTCGTAGCTCTTGGTCGATATTTCGACCGAGAGCTGCTGAAACTCTATTTTTCTCTCTTCTTCCTCATTTTTTGCTCTTCTTCCTCCCTTCCAAGCCTCATCCAAGCATTGTTGAAGCTCCTTGCTGCCGGAAAGACGTCAGAGGGTCATCTAAGCTCATCATCCAAGCCTATTTTCATTATTTAAGGTAAATTCTATTTCTCTAAAATTTTTTTTTTTTTAAATACTTTGCACAAATGTTGTTGGATGTTGATGATATTAATATATGTTGGACACCGGAGGCCGATCTACAGCTTCACGGTGTCAAAAAATTTTTCCCATATGTATTTTTTTTTTCTGGTTTTAAAAATTCATTTTTCTACAACTAAAATAGGAAATAATTAGGGGTAATATGACTTAGATGGTAATGAATTAAATATATGTTAGACACCAATGGCCGATCTACGGCTTCACAGTGTCGGATTTATTTTTCTGCTCTTAAATAATTATTTTAATTTTTAGAAATTAAAAAATATATATAAAAAATTAAAAAAATAAAAATAAATAAGGAAAAATATGAGTTTTAAGTTTAAAAAATATGAAAGTTATTTCTATATGTTTTGAAATGCATTACATGTATATTATGTTTACTAATTTTTGATTTTGTTGTGTTAGGTCAATACTTATATTAACATTATATATTAAAACTTGGTTTTAATTATGTGAAAATATAAGGGTTAGGGGAAAAATATTAAATAACTATACAAGTGTATTAGTAATCTAAAAGTGTCAATTGAAGTGCATCTACATTAAGTTTTTTAATTATTTGTGTTACTTACATTGCAGTAAACAAGTATCATTATGACGGATCGTGATAGACAACGTGCGAAGGACAAGCAAAAGGTGGGGGAAAGTAGTCAACAAAGGGGGCGGAGGGAACAAAGAGAACAGAGGGAACAAAAGAGACCAGCCAGCATAGGGGTGACATTGCATGGTTACATGGTACTCCCATTGATGGAGATAAGAGAAAATCTATATGTAACTATTGTCACATGCAATTTATGGGAGGTGGGTCCAGTAGACTTAAACAACATCTGACTGGAGGATCTAAAGATGTTGTAGGTTTTCATATGGTCCCTACTGAAGTAGCCAGGGATTTTGGTGATAGTTTGAGGGAAAAAAAGATGAGGAAGGCTGACAAGCAAAGGATAAGAGAACAACTTGAGGATACAGTGAGGAGTTCGATGGGAGGAGGAAGACGATACAATATGATGATGATGATGACTCCTCTGATGATGATGAAATTGCAGTACCTGATGACATACAAACAGCAGAGGAGGCTAGGGATTTTAGGCCGACTGTTTCAAGGAGTAGAGTAAGTTTTCAAGATGATCAGCAGAGACAAAGAGTAGGGGGTAGTGGAGGAGCTGGCAGTTCTGGAGGTCCTAGAACTTTGAATCCTTTTAAAAGATCACAAAGTGTGAGGGCAGCCCCAACACCTCTACCAGTACCAGTACCACCATCAACATCTAATCCTAAATTGCATAAGAAGAAAGGAAGCAGTCAACCCAGAATCAAAGGAGCATGGAAGGGAATGAAGGGATTGGTTAAAGAATCAATAGCTAAGTGGATGCTATACCATACCATCCCAGCAAACACTGCACAAGGCCCCCATTATGATACCATGATAGATACCATTGCAGAGGCTGGCCCAGGATTCAAGGGCCCCACCCCATATGAGGTAATGAATGTTTATCTACCTTAACAAAAGAGTGAGATTGATGAGTACATTAGTGAGATGAGAAATATGTGGGAGACATATGGGGTGACTATAATGGCAGATGGATGGACTGGACCTACAAGAAAGCCCATCATCAATTTCATGGTTTATTGTGATGGGAGGACAGTGTTCCTCAAATTTGTGGATGCATCTAAAGAGATAAAGGATGCAAAATATATTTACAGATTGTTAAAGGAAGTAGTGAAAAAAGATGTGGGTATTGAAAATGTTATCCAGATTGTAACGGACAATGGAAGTAACTTCAAGCTGGCCGGTGAGAAGATGATGAACAATAGTAAGTACCGGCTCTTTTGGACTCCTTGTGCAACCCATTGCATTGACTTAATGCTAAAAGATATGGGAAAGTTAAAGTTGGTGAAGACTGTGGTTGAAAGTGCAAGACAAGTCACCAACTTTGTATACAACCACTCCTATGCACTCAATCTATTGAGGGAAAAATGTGGGGGTGACTTGGTTAGGCCTGGCATCACAAGATTTGCCACCAACTACATTGCCCTCAAAAGTATTGAGACAAAGAAGCCCGGGCTGAGAAGCATGTTTGCTTCTAAGGAGTGGTTTGAATGGAAGGGTTCCAAGACTGCAAATGAGAGGGAAGCATAAGCAACAATGTCATCTAAGGACTTCCGGACCAAACTAAGCAAAGTGGTGAAAGTTTTGGAGCCAGTAGTTAAAGTTCTACATGTTGCTGACTCCGCTCTGAAGGGCCCAACCATGCCAGTCTTATATGCTGCAATAGACTTGATGAAAGATAGTGTCCATAGTGTGGCTCCTCGCAGTAGCAAACACTTCTTAGATATCATAAATGCTCGCTGGGAGAATCAACTTATGCATCCACTGCATAAGGCTGGTGAGTAAATTTGTTTTATGTTTACTAATTCATAGTATTATTATTTACTATTTACCTATGCATTTGACAATACCTCTATTCTATATGTCATATTTCAGCATACTACTTGAACCCTAAGTATCAATATAACAATAGGCTTGGGTTGGAAACTCAACTTATTGATGCTGTGAAACAAGTAGTGAAGAAGTTGGAGCTAGATGGTGCACTACAAGCAATTTGCAACAATGAGGTGAGTTCATTTGGAAACTCAACTTATTGATGCTTTCAAATAAGTAGTGAAGAAGTACTTACTAATTTTCCACATGGGTGTAGATCAAGGTATTTAGGGATGCATTGGGAAGTTTTGGAACTGAGACTACGATACAAGGCAGAGCACGTGGTGATGCTGGTAATTCTTTTAAGTTTTAAATTACATATGTATTGAAATTTGAAAGTTGAAACAACATTTGACACATGTCTTTTTTGTTGTAAACTTGTAATGCAACTGAATGGTGGGTGTTGTATGGATAATCGACTGAAAACTTAAGAAGAATAGCAATTAAAGTTCTTGCCCAAACATGTTCTACATCTGGTTGTGAGAGGAACTGGAGTACTTAAGAAGAATAGAAATTAAAGTCCTTGCCTAAACATGTTCTGCATCTGGTTGTGAGAGGAACTGGAGTACCTTTGCACTCATCCACTCCAAGAGACGCAACAGATTGGGGTCTCAACGTTTATCTGACATGGTGTATGTACACTACAACTTGAGGCTGAAACTGCAACACATACGCATGGGACATGAGGGACAGAGAGGCACCATTGATCTAGCTGACATCTTTCAAGTTGACTCAGACGATGAGGACCCTATTGTGGATTGGGTGAGGGATAGAGGTGAGCCAGTGTTGGATGAGGAGGGAGGTAGGCCCGACCCCATGATAGCTTCTGAGATTGGTGCTGATGTGGACGAGTATATGGCTGATGAGGGTCAGATACATGCAAGGGAAGCCTCACCCATACCATTCCAGCCCACTGGTGGCAATGTTGCTGATGATGAAGACTGGTCTAAGTCCTCAAATGATGATGATGGTGATGATGGTGATGATGGTGATGCTGGTGGTGGTGATGGTGATGTTAGTGGTGGTAATGCTAGTGGTGGTGATGTTGGTGGTGGTGGTGATGCTGGTGAAGAATTTGACGGCATGCGAGAGCGTTATGTGGTAGGCCAGGAAGCCTAGGATACGGCACCTGTAGAGCCACTCCGATTCACTGGAGAGACACAGATTGATCATGCCACACAAGATACAAACCACGGAGCACGTGCCCCCGTACCCCACCCTCAAGAGGCCCCCTACATACATACAACAAGAAGCGTAGGGGTCGACAAACACAGTTGCAACCTGATCACATGGACATTGATAACCTATCTAGCTCTGTTGGTGGTTTGAGTATGGGTGATAGGGAGGGAGGACCGACTGGACATTGGCGTGCCCCATCTTTTGACGCACATACCACTCCATTGGCATCGGATTATGGTGCATCACAACCTTACGGTGGATATGGATATGGATCATCATCATATGGGCAGTTTAGTGGGGTAGGGGACTATGACTACCAGTCCCAGTCCCAGGGACATACTGGATCATCTTTTGTAGATAACATCTTTGCATACCCTAGCAGACCTAGCTACCAACCTCACCAGCCATACATGCAGCTAATGCCATCGCCTCTTGCGTCGGCGCCAACATCATATCACAGTGGATCATCTTCTTCACGAACTGGATTGATTGGTAACCCTAGCTTATATCCTAGGATAGGTTACTTACAGTATGTTGATGATTCCATTTATGTGACACTTGTGGATGACTACACTTGTTTCTTCTCCAATTCTATACCGTGGTCCACATATGTCCTTCAAATAGAGAGCAATGGACGTCGACTACAGCGAGGCACAACAACTACTATTAGTAGTTTAGCACTTGTAATTTGTAACTTAAGTTGTGATTTCATTGATCTATGAACTTGTGAGTTGTGACTTGCGAGTCTTGTGACTTTGACACTTAGTGTATTACCTTTAAGGCTTTAAGCATTTAAGCTATTGAGTTTTGAGTTATTGAATATTATGGAGTTTATAAGAATCATGGTACTCATCAATGTGTATTGGCTTTAACTTAATATGTGATGAAGTCAAATACTATTATTAAATATTAACTGCCTAATCTATGACTCTATGTTTATTTAACTATTTATACATTAGGGTCGACGACCGTATGTCAATCAAGGGTGCAAGCCTAAAACACCAATTTGAATTCATATTTTTGCAAATTTTATGATTTAAATGTGTTTATTAAGCTTAAATAAGGCTATCCATGAAGTTTCAGGCCTAGATATGGCCAAATACCCTCCGAGATGGGCCCCCAAAATATTGCAAAAAAAATGCAAGATTTCGGTCACATTTCACGATATTTCGGGTATCTCAGATATCTCGGTAGGCCCGAGATACCGAGATATCGCAAAATATTAAACCTTGATGAGGACAGAGTATGGTGTGATGCCCTAGACATGGATGTTGCCCATATCATCCTAGGGAGACCTTGGCTCTATAATAGAGATGTCACTAATTATTGAAGGTCCAACACCTGTGTGTTCAAATTCAATGGAAAAAATATTCGATTGAACCCTAGTGCCCCTAAGGAGGTGAAAGCTCCAGAGAATAAAGGTAGTACTTCCAAACAAACCCCCAACAAAACACTCAACATCTTAAGTCAGAAGCAATTTGACAAAGAGTATAAAGAATCCGAGGTTGTCTATGCTTAGTTGCCATATAGAGTGATACAGATTTATCACACCTACTCACTAAGGCGCCTAAAGAAGTACAACCTTTGTTGAGGAAATTTAAGCAATTGTTCCCTGACGAGTTATTAGACGAGTTACCACCTATGCACGACATTCAGCACGCTATCGATCTAGTGCCAGGCTCCTCCCTGCCAAATTTACCTCACTACTGTATGAACCCCAAGGAGTATGCCAAACCGAAAAGGCAAGTAGATCAGCTGCCCAAAAGGGCTTCATTCGAGAGAGTCTTAGACGAGTTACCACCTATGCGTGACATTCAGCACGCTATCGATCTAGTGCCCGGCTCCTCCCTGCCAAATTTACCTCACTACTGTATGAACCCCAAGGAGTATGCCGAACCGAAAAGGCAAGTAGATCAGCTGCTCCAAAAGGGCTTCGTTCTAGAGAGTCTTAGCCCATGTGCAATACCCACCTTGCTCACGCCAAAGAAAGATGTTACGTGGCGTATGTGTGTGGATATTAGGGCCATTAATAAGATTACTGTTAAGTATAGGTTTCCCATACCTAGGCTTGACGACATGCTTGACATGATGGCTGGTGCTACAATCTTTTCCATGAATGACTTAAAGAGTGGGTACCACCAAATAAAGCTCAGACCAAGGGATGAGTGGAAGACCGCCTTTAAAACAAAGGATGGCCTTTATGAATGGCTAGTCATGCCATTTGGTCCGTCAAACGCCCCCAGTACCTTTATGAGGATCATGACGAAGGTGTTGGGATCATTTATGGGGAAGTTTCTTGTGGTCTACTTCGACAATATTCTTATCTTTAACAAGACCAAGGAAGCTCACCTTGATCACCTGAGTCAAGTTTTCCAAACCCTTCTGAAAGAGAAGCTCTATGCTAATCTTAAGAAATGTACCTTTCTGAGCAACCATGTGATTTTCTTGGGTTTTGTCGTATTAACAAACCGAGTGTCAGCCGACCTTAAGAAAGTTAAGGCGATAGTAGAGTGGCCTGAACCAAGGTTTAAGGTATCGGTATCGAGTATCGTATCGGTCAGGTGATTTTAAGAGAAGTATCATATCGTTTCAGAATTCCCAGACAAGTGGGTAAAGATGAAAACAGTCATTTCAGCAATAGGTATTAATGGTAGTGAAACTAAGATTTAATTTTAAGGCTAAACAAGTCTCAATCTGTCAGTCATTTCAGCAATAGGTATTAATGGTAGTGAAACTAAGATTTAATTTTAAGGCTAAACAAGTCTCAATCTGTCTAGATACGGTGAGGTGTGCAATGACCACCTTACCCTCACTCAAGCAAGGCACTTGGGCAGGGGTAAGACGATCAATCCATGCCTCACCATGTCTAGGCAGCACAGTCCTGCCGGGCAGCTCGGCAGTAGAGAATCCAAATTGATGGAATTATCCCATCATACCATTTTTCTTACTCTAGACAGTAAGAAAATTACTATTCCGTTACTTGTAGAACACAAGTATCGATGTGTCAGACTTTTCACCTCAAAAGCATGGTGAAATACATTAAAAAAAAAAATTGCAATAAATTCACTAAGTTCAACACATCGGATTTACAAAATCCTTGAACAAAATTTAAGTAAAGATCCTTTAAAGTTAATATGCATATATACCTACTTAATACATCTAACCGATCCTAAAGAGAAGGAGGAAGATGAAGAAGATAGACCCATCAATTAAAAATATGCTACATATGAAGAGTGGAGTCTTATTAATTAACTTGGGAATAATAAGTTTGTGAGGAGAGTAAGATCACTTACTCAATGGTTGCTTTGTCCCTCTTGAAAGTCCATCCCTTTAGATTCCCCACCTCTTTCAAAGCATTCTTCCAACGCTCTACATCATCAGACTTATACTTCCTCTGGTGTTCCTGAAATGGAACCTCAAAACTTCCGGTCTGATGTCGAACATTTCGTGGTTCAACATCAATGAATACAGGTAGAATGGTTTGAGCATTAGATTTATGGCACTCCCAAATCTCAGCAAGTTCCAAGAGACAATATTTGCTCTCTGCATAATTTTCAGAGATGACAGGAATCGAGATTTCAGACTTTCGGATTGCTCTTAGAAGAGATGGGCAAATCTCATCTCCTTCCCAGAGATCTTCGCTATCTTTGTAGGCATTGATTCCATCTTTTATTAGAGCTTTGTAAAGCAGACTGACAAAGCTTGCGCGAGTATCTGGACCTCTGAAATTGATGAACACATCATAAGAAGAAGAAGAAGGACGACGGGACGACGCAGATGAAGAACTACTACTAGCCCCTGATGATGAATCCATGAATGAACTTGCAGAGATGGTTGTTAGAGCTGTTACAGGCCACAAGAAGGACGATAATATTGATATGAACAAATAATCTCTACCCACTCACCCACATCACATCAGAGAAATCCTATCTTGTATATGTGTTCTTTAAAATCACAAGGGATGTTTAGTGACATCTAGGGGTGTCAATACCCAACCCGAACCGATGAAACCGGCCCGAACCAGCCCGAACCAGCCCGAACCACACCGGACCGAACTCTTAATGGTTCGGGTTCGGTTTGTGGATCCAGAGAAGCAAACGGTTTTGTTTGGTTTGGGCTAGCCCGACGGTGCACCGATAGCCCGAACCGTTAGGCCCAAACCCAAACCGAACCGACCTAATCTGATAAATAAGTAAATCAATAAATGCCTAATGCCCCATTGCCCCCTAAATGTGTTGTGATAGTTTCTCACTTTATCCCATATCCTTTGTTAGTGATTACCCAACCAATGGTATCCATAGGCCATAGGACATAGGATACAAAGATGCATTGTATTTGAAATATTTTATGTACTAAAAAGAGAAAGAGAAGAAAAATTAGCACTAACCGGACCTTACTAGTTATATAAAACCGGTACCAAACCGAATCCAAACCGATATCAACCCATTATCATAAACCGAAACTGACATGAAACCAAACCGCACCGAAACCGAAATCGAAACCGCACCGAAACCGAACATTTCTTAATGGTTTGGTTTCGATTTCTATAAAAGTCACACCGAAACCAAAAAACCCGAACCGAAACCGACCCAAACCGGCCCATTGACACCCCTAGATTGACATCCAGCTAACACCCAGACTTGATTTTTCATGTCAAGTGGGGCCTTAGCCTTAAAGAGATGTCGTGTGCTTTTTGAAAAGTAGCGGGATACGTACGTATGGATGGATTATCCCTTTGCACTCTTTAGTGCGTCGGTAAATATTCCTTACACACTAAAGAGTGGTTTGTTCTACTTCTTCTTCACCATAATGAACATATAATTTTAGACACATTTGATATATAACTTGATTGTCTACTTAGGAAATCAATTCACCGTTTTACCAGATAAAGTGATAATAAGGGTTTATAAATCATTCTATAGGTCACTAACCCACAATGGTTCATTATTGACATCCACCTCATACCTGACAGCTTCTCACAAACACTCACACCTAGAGTTTTAGTGATTGGTTTCGAGATTGGTATCGATCTCAATCGATATCAATCCGGATCGGTCCGTATCTCTTTGAATTGGACAGATTTATCTATTAATTTTTTCAAAAAAAAATTTCTAACACTTATATCCTTTGATCCTATTTGATCCACTGATACGAAATTAGTCAAGAATTGATATCGATCTCTATCAATTAGTCTAATTTCAATACAAATCGGCCAATCCAACCAATTTGATACTAATTCCTCAAAGTACATACCCGGCCAACATGTTTAATTTTTGGGATAACTGGCCTTTTGAACGATGCTATGTGCCGTTTTGAAAAAGTAGCGAGTATGCATGCATGCATGACAATTGAGATTTTGGAAGGATACTTTCGACCACAAGTAATACTTTTTCCTTAATAGCTCATCCATAGTTCAATTCAATAGTTGGTTGAGTACTATAGAGTATAGATGCAGTCTATGGTAATTAAAGCTGTGTTTTCTATGCATTCTTGGAATGCAAACATTTGAAATCGACTTAAAATGCATTCCAAGAATACATAGCAAACACAACCTTATTGAAATCCTTGTTTGTCAATTTATGGAAAAAAAAATTGATTTGATGATGATCCACGTTCTAGATCACTTGTTTCCTCTTTAACAAAAGAAATGAAGCAGGACGATTGAAAAACTAACAGAGGTCAAACAAGGGTACACTGTACACTGTACACTAATTGTACACACCAACTCAGTGAATTGGTAAGAGATTGATCAAAGAATGTCTCAATAGATGCATAATTGATGTTTTGGCAACCAACAACAAAAAGAGAAGATGAAACTACATGTTGTCAAGGAAAAATCTCCTCAGTTCCTCTCATTCTGAAGTGCATGCAAATGAAGTGCATTTTCCAAGACCCCTCTCTACCTCCCTAAGCCAGCTGTTGTTTCCCTTTCACCTTCCAACCTTAGTTCCTCGTTCCTAGTGCTTCCGTCTCTTTCTCTCCACTTACCTGGAAAGGGTTTGGTATTAAGTGTTTGGTGACATTATCTTTTTTAGGGAAAATTATCACCCCCAGTACTGGGGGAGGTCCTGTGCGCATCGTGCGGCTGGGCACCACCCATGTGTGCACTGTGGGCCCCACAGTGCACACATGGGTGGTGCCCAGCCGCATGATGCGCACAGGACCCCCCCAGTACTGGGGCGATAAAGATCCCTTTTTTAGGGGCTTCTTTCCATCTTTCCCATCTTCTTCCATCTTTTCCCTTTTTTGGTTTGTGTTTGGTCTCTTCTGTGTTTCCTTCACGGTGGGTACCTATTCTTTCTATTTTTCTGTACTGATAACCTTCCTTGGTCCCCTTTGTGGTGACTTACTGGTTTATTTCGTCTCCCTTTGGATTGCTCGTGCTCACTGACCTGAGCATCTTTTCCTGTTTTTCTTGAGGGTTTCTTGATGTGCCCTCTAGGAGACGTGTTTTCCCTTCTGTTATATCTTTTCCGTGTTGTTTTTTCCCCTACTCTCTAACCCTAATTCTTTCTTCTAATTTTTTCTATTCTCTCAGCTTCCTGCGATCATGTCTTCCCAGAACTCCAGCTTTCGACATGGTGCTTCAGCCAGATGTGCGTTCACCAAGGACCAACTTCCGTTTCACCGAGGAACGGGCACAAAGTTTCTCTCTTTGGCAATCCCAGTCCAAAGGGACAATCTTAAAGAACCTCTCTCCCGATCAGCTCTCAGATCGTTCGTTTCATGGATACTCTATTGGCTTCCCTAAACCGCCAAAGGATGTCTTTTGTCAGTTTCTTGGTAGCCTATGGGAATCGTTTGGTGCTATATCAATTAACTGCTGTGACAAGGGTAGTTTCTCTGAGGTCTGTTGCCTTCCTTCTCAGCGAACTGATCTCATAGACCATGCACCGTGGTGGTTTGAAAATTGTTTGCTTCATCTAGTTAAACACTCAGTGGATGATCCCTATTATGTTTTCGAAAGAGATATTGTGCCCCTGTGGCTTCAAGTTCATAATATACCTCAAAGTTGTTTTAATCCTGGAATCCTATGCTGTTCTCTTGGAGATGTGGGGCATTCGATGGAGTTTATGCTCAATCCTGATGACTTATAGGGCTTCCAGTCGACACTGCTCGTATCAGGGCGATCATTGACAAGTGCAAGCCTCTCATTCTGTCTACTACAGTTAAAGACTCTTCGGGCTCATCTTTTCCAGTTCGAATTAGCTATGAATTGAAGTTTCTCTGCTTTTGTTGTGGTCATATTTACCATGACATGTCGCACTGCCCATATATTCGAGGGAACCCGGTTCCCCCCTACCACCTTTGAGCTTTTTCAATAGTGCTTTGTCTCCACCTCTGATGATCAATAGTGTGTCTGGCTTGACCCGTGCAACAGGCCCTACTACTACTGCTACTGCTTCCCTTTCTTCCTCGGGTATGGACATCTTCACTAATGCTACTCCGCCTGCTTCTACCAAGGCGTTTGAAACACTTGCTATTACCACAGGGACTGCATCTACTACTTCGTCTATTCATCCACTTCAGGGTGCTACCAATCCGTCAATGTTCAACTCAACTTTCCTGCCACCGCTTGATACTACTTTTCTTGCACCATTGCCATCGTTATTCTCCCTTGCGGATGATATGAATTGGACTACACCGGAGCCACATCCTTCTATGGCCTGCCATGGCTCCTTTATGGTGTCTTCATCTGTCCACCATCTGGCTTCTGCTACTGGCCATATTTCATAATCTTCGCTGGGCATGAATTTCTCGGGCTCGGGCTCTGGCCTATCCTCCCAAATGTTCGTAGCTACTACTTTTACTCCCAAAAGTTGGCACAGCTGAACTGGAGTAGCCCGATTCTATCTAAATTTACTACCATCAAGAACTCCCTCTCACTATCTCTTCTCTTATCCTCCGATCCCCATGCTTTGATCACTCTTTTAAAAGAATGGCTTCATGAATTATCTCCTCCGATTTCCTACTGCCCCTATGCATACTGGTTTTATTGTCACCGACCCTGAAATACCGGATCCAGTCCAGGCAAGTACTATTATACCCGTACCCCGGGAGTATAATTAATTATTATTTTCTTCCCATGACGTGTGGTTACCGCTACCATATATGCTGGTGAGCTATTCTCACTAGTGGTCAAACCTAACTGCAAAATCATTGACCACAGTACGGGCTTGCCTGGGGAGGAAAGGTTCCTCAACCGTCGGTGGGGGAAATTCGTTGACGGCAACTTCGTTGATTTTCCTCCAAGTATTAGTCCGAGAAGTGTAGAGTACCGGAGCGTGTACCTCAGAGCGTCACCTCACTTGGACACTTCGTTCAGTGATGAGCTTGACACTGGCGTGGCGAGACTGTTGGGGTCATGGGGGACAAACCATGATGGCTGAGAAGTAAGTTTTAGCCCTTAATTTTATTTATTTATCCTTTCCTTCAATGTTCTTGAAGTGCGGGTCAAGGTTTGAACCGTCTGAGCTATTTTAATGGTGTAGGGAATATTCTATTTGTGGGTCCCACTTATTTAACAGAGCGTGTGATGGGCTTATAATTCCATGGTGGATGGACTCATCCCCAAGTGGGTTCTTTTCTATTTGAAACCTGTGGGCAGGCCCATTTAATTAAGAGGCCCATTTAACTTGAGGGCCCATTTGACTCTATTTGACCCAAAGATGGGTTAACCCATTCCTTTACCCTAAATAAGACCATGGGTCGACCCATTACCTCTTGACCCATTTGACTTAAAAGATCCAAGACCCATTTTTACAAATAAGTCTAAAGGGGGAGAGAGCACTCATCCCTCATTACTTCTCCCATCCAACCTAAATCGTGGAGGAGAGAAAGAGGAGAGAAAGAGAAAGGAGAAAAGGGAGGAAGAAGGGTGGAGCAGCTTGATAGGGAGGCTTAAGGATCTTGCTTCTTGGAGCCTCAACGTGGGTGCTATTTTCTTGAGGTAGGTAAGTCTTTAAGGCCCTCTTCCTTCTTCATTTTGGGTTTTGGGGTTGGGAGATAGTAGAGAAATCGGTCTAGGGTTGTCTTGAGACCCAAGGATCGATGTGAGCTCATGGCCATGATCATGGTGGAGCTATTTGACTCCATTGGCTAACCTCAAAGCTCCCAATCCCATCCCCATCAATAGACATAAGGTTTCTACCTTATTATGCCCTAAATGAGATTCTCCTTGCTTTCCTTTATTGAATTAATGGGTTGCATAGGCCTAATGGGATCTTAGGACCCTAATGTGCCAAGGAGAAAGCCTTTCTTGATGTTTCCTTTTCTCCAATCTGCTTGAAAATGGAAGCCTTGGTGAAGAATCCTTTGATTTTGGAGTTTGGAAGCAGGTGGTTTTACCTGCGGTTTTAAAACCTACGAGAAACCACCCCTGCAACCACCCTTAGACCATCTCTTAAGAAACTCTCTGTTAAAGTCGGTTTTACCTGTGGTTTCACATCTAAGGTAAAATCACACGTAAAACTGCACCTAGAAGAACCCTTCCTGAGCCCCTGTTAAAATCGATTTTACATACGGTTTCATGCTCTCTGAGAAACCATCCATAAAATCGCCCCTCCCCAGAACTATTGACATTTGACCTTGACCCGCTGTTTTAACCTTAACTTGGTCTATGCATATTATATCAATATGATTCAACTTGCATTATAAACTAGACTCAAAGGGATACAATTATTATGAAGAAACCTTGGACCCAATATGAGTGTGTGATCCTTAAAAGTGGATTCAAACCTGACTGATGTGTTTAGACAGCAACTTTAGAATTTAAGTTTTATGTCGGTGACCTTGCCTACTTCGTGGCTATTGAAGTAGAACTTATTAGGATTTAATGGGGGATTTAATTACAACCTAAGGTGCCCCTAATTATAGTAATTAATTGATCTATTATGGTGCCAAGATCTACCTTCGATACCCTTAAAATCCTTTTCCCTCGTTGGTTTTGGGTTGGGAAACTTTAGAAATTAAGGTTGGACCTTGAGGTTCCACTTGGAACCTAAGGGGTGACCTTGGTTCAATGTTGGACCTCATTAGTAAGGCATTGCCTCTAAGTACAACCCTAAAACCCCTCCTTGCAACCTTATTGCTTAGTTTGGGTTGCATTACTTAAAACCTTAGAATGTGACCTTTGGGAGTTCAATCCCTTAAGTTCTCTACACCCAATGAATTTAATGATGTAACCAGGCCCTAGTGGACCCTAGGACACCCTTCCCTTGTCCTTGGGACTTAAAGATCCAAGTGGGACAAATTGGGTTAAAGACACCTTTAAAACTGTATCATGCCTTGATCGAAAGCAAGGGCGAATGCAAGGCCCTGCCTACAATCGTGCTTGCATCCGTGCTACCCTAAAGGCCTGCAGGCTGTGTAATTTATGGGGTTACCCCTAAGGGACTTTCTCCCACCCTTTCTAACACTCTTCTACACTATCCTAGGCTTCATTAATTGTGTGAGGAGAAGCACTTAGCGGTCATCGAACGACGAATCAAATCAACGGGACACGAACTATATTGTGAGTGGGGATTGGATCTTGTTTTATTTTGAGTGTTTCTATGATTAAATGTTGTGCTTGATGCATTCATGTTATGTGATGCACTTTATGCATAAATACATGTTTATACTATTTATCTATGAATGTGTTCATGTGTGTGATAATTGATGACTATGTATTACAAATGTGGCTGGAATTGTATGAGATGATACTGTGGTTTGTTTAATATCTTTCTTCATATATTATATTTGGCCTGTCATATGTCGTGTCGTGCTAGTACCCGGGTACTAGATGGTATGGGACGTCGATGCACCCGAAATACCTCTCGATACGATAGTTTTATATAGCATGTTGCATATTTGATTTGATTTTTGTGTTAAAAGGGATATGGAAGGTAGATGTGTAAGTTCCTACGCCGTAGCGCCTTATTAATAATCCAGCCCGAGGATCAAGGGTATGTTCTGGTACCGTGGCTTAGGATTATCGGAGGCTTGCTGGGAGACCAATGGTGTGTTTTGGGACCGGCAGGCTTCCACTGACGTAGTTAGGGGTATATCGTTGGGGATCGAGGGTGTGTTCCGGTACCAAGGATACAATTTGATTACTCTACACAGCATAGCATCTATGCATACATTACATCTCATCATCATAATCAGGGATACGGAAGGTAGATGTGTAAGTTCCTACGCCGTATCACCTTACTGATAATCCAGCCCGAGGATCAAGGGTAAGTTCTGGTACCGTGGTTGAGATTATCGGAGGCTTGTTGGGAGACCAATGGTGTGTTCTGGGACCGGCAGGCTTCCACTGACGTAGTTAGGGGTATATCATTGGGGATCGAGGGTGAGTTTTGGTACCAGAGATATGGCCTTACTATGTCGTAGATTAATAGTGTTGTATTGTTGGGGATCGATGGTGTGTTCCGGTACCAGGGATACAATTCCATTACTCTATACAGCATAGCATTCATGCATACATTACATCTCATCATAATCATCATCATTATTCATATTACATATCATATCGTTGTGTTTTTTGCATGACTGTAAATCGGATCTGATGTGTAAATCATCATTAGTGGTATGGGACGTCAAGGATGTTTGCTCATCAGGTTCGACTTGCAATCCTATATTTGTTGTGTGTATGTGGATTCAATTTTCTACTCATTGGGCTAGTGGAAGCTCATCCCTCGGGGAACCCTTCTTTTTAGATTGTGATGCAGGTTGTACGGTACCGGTGGATGATGAAGGACTCGATAAGAGATGTTGATGTGAAAGTTGGTCTACGACCATTGATGCTTATCTTTACTCCTTGTTGCTTTCGATATTATATTTTTGGATGTATGTTTCATTCTTTTCTCTGTATTTATCAAACAATTTCAATTGTATTAACTTTTAAATTCAAGGATAATCCACCTTATGTATTTATTACCATTGTAGTTATTCCCTAAATGAGGATCAACAGTATTTATTATAAGTCTTCTGCTATTCTGATAATTGATCTGATTCTTATTTGTGTGACTGTGAGATAAGCCACTGCGTCCAAGATCCTGGAGGCGATTTAGGATGTTGATAAGCATCCTAGTCATACCCTTTTTATTATATTTTATCCCTTATCGGGATGGGGGTGTGACAAGTACCCCTACCCCTTTTCATTCTGCTTTTGTAGATTTTTTCTGCGTTTACTTTATGGTTATGCTATCACTTGCACTCTGTACCTTTTGGATCGAAAAGCTCAGAATCACGAGTTTTATCCTAGAAGGTGGTCGCTGGTTTCTCAGTTCTTGCTTATATTTTATCTTTTGTGTTTCCCCTTCCCCTTAGTACTTTGCCCCCTTTTTCTCATGAATTTTTTATCCTGAAATGTTAGGGGGATTAACAACCCCTTCACCAAACGATGCATGTCACGCCCCTATCCCGAGCTTATGCCACAAGTACAGTCAAGAGGGTGATTGGGATATACATGTCACCCCAATACCTACCAGGATCAACGACGCAATGTCCTAGCGCATGATCATCACCCAAGGGCCCACCCAGAAAATACATTGAGTAAAAAGGAATACCATTCCAATATTTGTCAGAGTCATAATGAGTGGAAGCATTAATTACATAAGTAGTTACAGTATGTTCAGCCATCTAAGTGATAACATAATAATAGTACTGACGTCAGCTGACCATGACGTAACTACTCAAAAACTAGAACGGGTACAATACCCCAAAAGAATCAAAAGTTAGGGAAGTGTCCATGAAGTGTCAGTGCCCATAAGCACAATCATCCAAGGGGCAACCGTCGTCGTGTTCCTCCGACACGTACCAAGGTTCCTCTGTCCCAATACCATCATAATCTGTCGGTTGCGTATCCAGCCTGGCCAAGTAACCATCACCTGCATCCAAGTCGAAAACGTTGTGTACACAGGGGGGTTAGCTCCACTAAGCCAATGAGGGGAAAGGGGAGTGCACATACATACAATCACACATAGTCCATGATGCGTGAAATGTTAAATTTATATTTTCCCCCTAGCAAGCAATCTAAGTCATGACATATGCTACTGTGATAACTCGGGAGACACTGAGGGTCACTTATCCTATTGCCCCAGTGAAACCTCAATTATCACATGGGACCTGCGCCTGTAGAAGCCATCATGACCACCCAGTGGCAAACCCTGTTAGCCATTACTACCCCTGTCCTGGCCTCTCCCACCTCCACAGACCACAGGTGCTTAGACTATCCAACACCTAAACCCCTATTGGCAAGGATCATAGCATAGGGTACAGCAGATCCTAACCACAGATATACTACATGCATTTCTATTATCTCGAGAGGTATTCCGGGTGCATCAACGTCCCATTCCATCTAGTACCCGGGTACCAGCACGACACGGCACATACAGACCAGGATGGCAAGCAATA
Source organism: Telopea speciosissima (assembly GCF_018873765.1). Classification (NCBI taxonomy): domain Eukaryota; kingdom Viridiplantae; phylum Streptophyta; class Magnoliopsida; order Proteales; family Proteaceae; genus Telopea; species Telopea speciosissima. The sequence goes on from NC_057924.1 coordinate 46,481,573, forward strand.
TTAATAATAATAAGAATTTATGGGGCCCCGGCACCGGCATTGCCCGACATCGTAAACCGATATCACAATATAAAACATATAGTTACATCTCATCAATTCATGTCCACAAGTTTTGTCACACCCCCATCCCACACAAGGGATAAAATACATTATAAGGGGTGACTAGGACGACGCGTGTCATCCTACTAAGCTGCCAGGACCACTAACACAGTGTCCCAACGCACAGCCATAACCAATATTAAAGCCATATAATATCAGAGTGCAGAAAGAGAATATTACATTCCAAAAGATTAATAGTTTGCGGAAGCGTATAAAATCAAATAGTTACAAGATGTTCAAAGGCTAATGATAAATACTGTAATTAATATATTTCCCAAGACCATCTAATAACTATCAACAAGGGTATAACAGTAAATATTTATACATGGGCTTTAAGCCCTAAAATAATCAGAAAAGGGACCAAGTCCCAAGTTTCCTCACGCCGTAGGCACAATTGTCACAAGGACACCCGTTGCCATGTTCCTCTAACACAGCTTCCGGCTCCTACGTACCTGCATCATAATCTAAAAAAAATGTGTACACAAGGGGGTTAGTTCCACTGAGCCAGTGAGGGGATGGGGATGCACAAACACACAATTCACATAGTCCAATGATTCATGCATATGTTAAATAAATTTTCCACCTAACATCACAACTAAGTCAAAGGTATATGCTACTGTGACAACTCGGGAAACACTGTGGGTCACTTAACTTATCGCCACAATGAACCTCAATTGTCACCAGGGGGCCTACGCTGGTCGAAACCACCAAAATCACCCAGGGTCAGACCCCGATAACCATTACTACCATGACTGGCCTCTCTCACCTCCACAGAATTCGGAGTTTTGGTTACCCAACACCTAAACCCCTACTGGCAAGGGTCGTAGCATAAGGGTGCAAAAATCCTAACCGCAAATATACTACATGCAAGTCCTATCATCCCAAGAGGTATTCCGGGTGCATCAACTTTTCATCTGCTTTAGCACCCGGGTACCAGCACGACATCGCACATACAATTCAATATAAAATTCAATCAAAGATATTATATATATAATTCGGGGCTCCGACACTGGTGTTCACCGACACCGTAACCCGATAAGAGATGGAAAGCAACCACAACATCATCATATCAATCATTTAATAAAGTATGCAAATGCATAAATATGCTTAATAAATTATACTAATAGCATGATACATAATGCAAATATTAGTAACAAGCCCAAACAACCAAACCCACTCACAGTATATGTTATGTCCCGATGTTACAAGTTATCGCCATGATTAAGTAACACGTCACAAGATGGGAATTTAAACCTAAAGAAAGAGTGAGAATAAGGTTAAATAAGTAAAGGGAAGGATCCCCAAAAGGTATCCCATAAATCATTTAAGTATAAGGTTTCAGAAGCAGGGTGATTTTATGGGTGGTCTCATGCCCAATTCCTGTAACCACATGTAAATCCTAGCTAACAAGGGGCTTAGGAAGGTCTCTGCCAAGGGTGATTTTACGGGTGGTTTGTCTCAAAACATGAAACCGCACCTAAAACCGACTTTAACATAGGCTTATTCAGGGGGTAGTTGCAAGGGTGGTTTCCTGTAGGCCTTGAAACCACATGTAAAACCACATACATGCAGAACCAAAAATTAAAAGGTTTCTCACCAGGAGTTCCTTTCCCAAGGGGTTTAAAGGTAAGGAGCCTTCAAGAAAGCTTCCTCCTAGGTCTAGTAGGGTCCTAAGACCTCATTAGGTCCATGTATCCCAAGGATTCAAGAGGGAAAGCAAAGAGAATCTAATTTAGGGCAAGGATTCAAGAGGGAAAGCAAAGAGAATCTAATTTAGGGCATAATAAGGTAGAAACCCTAAGTCTTTCAATTGGAATGAGATTGAGAGCTTTAGAGCAAGCCATGGAGTAAAATAACTCTACAATAACCAAGGCTTAGAGGTTCCATCGATTCCTTGGGTTCCAAGAGAACCCTAGGTCAAGTCTTTTCCATTTCTCAAACCTCAAAACCCAAAATAGAAGAAGAGATGTGGGTTTTAATGGCTTACCTACCCCAAGGAAGTGATGTTCCATGTTGAGGGCTCCAAGAAGTGATCTTCAAGCCTCCAACCAAGATTCTTGACCCTTCTTCCTTCTTTTCTCCTTCCTTCTTTCTTCTTTCCTTCTTTCTTCTTTCTTCTTTCTCCTTTCTCTCCTCTTTCTCTCCTCCACGATTTAGGTTAGATGGGAGAAGTAAAGAGAAATAAATGTTTCTCCCCCTTTAGTCTTATTTATAGAAAATGGGCCTTGGGTCCTTTAAGTTAAATGGATCAAGAGCTAAATGGGTTGACCCATTGATTTTAATTAGAAAAGAACCCAATAAGGATGGGTCCAATTGGTTGGGCAAGAAATATAATAAAATCCATTTTTGATCTCACAAGTCAAATGGGTCAAATAGGTTGAATGGGTCGATCCAAGTTAAATGGGTCACCAAGGTTGGATGGGTTATTAAGCCAAATGGATTATTTTAAGTTAAATGGGACAACCCATTAGTTCTAAATAGGAAAGAAGTCTATCAAAGGGATTTATTAAAGGGTGGAGTCTACGTAATAATAGAACATAAGTCCCTCATACGTTTCTCGAGATAAGTGGGACCCACAAATAAAATATTTCCAACTCAACTAAAATAGCCCGGGCGATCCAAATCTTGGCCCGTACTTCGAGGGCATCGAGGAAAAGGATAATTAAGTAAAATTAAAGGTTAGAACTTACTTTTTAGTCGTCATGGTTTGTCCCCCATGACCCCGATAGTTTCCTCTACAGGTAAACCCATACCATGGTCAATAATTTTATAACTGGGTTTGACCATCATCAAGAACAGGTCACCAGCATATATGGTAGCGGTATCTACATGTCATGAGGGAGAAATAATAATTAATTATGATCCGGGGTGCGGGTATAACAAGTTTTATATGCAAGATGCAACATAGCAAGAATGAATGCGAGCACAGAGATCAGTATATATTAGTCTAGATAATGCATTCCTATAATTATACATATATCAATCCCAAACATCACCCAAAGCCCACTCACTGATTGCTTGTTTGTCCACCGGGGTGTTTGGAAAGGTTTGATCTATGGCACGTACTTCTATACTGATTCCAAGGTCTGAGAATGCATGGGAACGGTGTTAGAAGTGTATAGGTGGGTCCCACAAAAGATCCATACAGATGAATGTGATTTGGGCCAAGACAGCAGGAACGGATGAAGGAACGGAACCAGACAGGTGAATCCGATCGTGGATCCACCCAAGTCATGCCCCGAAAATATATGGAACGGACTCACGAGCGGATGCGGAACGTGAGTTCGCTCGTAAATTCGCTCCAACCTTGAGACACACCCGAGAGCAACTCAAGGATTTTGGGTTTCTGGCGGATTCACTTAGGTGGGTCTGTTCGTAACTCCGCTCCAGAGGAAAGCCATAATAGGCTGAACGGACTAACGAACGGATACACGACAATGAATTCGGTCGTTCGTCCACTGCCCTTCCTTTGAACAGCAGAGAAGAGCATCACCTCCAGCCCTTCATTTATGGATCCATTAGGGTTTTGGGGTTGGGGAGGTGAGCTCAGACCTTCGTTGGAGGTCCAATACACGAAGTCCAACAAGAATCACATAGGGTTTAATGAATTTGGATCCATCTCCAAGGTTCCTTACAAATCTAAGCTAGGTTTTGAATGCTTGAACAGCATAAGGTTATTCAAAGCCATAAATGCATTAAAGAGGGGAGTAGAGGCTTCAAAGGGAGAAATTAGTGAGGTTCCATGGATTCTCAAGAGAACCCCCAAGCTTGAATTCAATCCCAATGAGGTCTCCAACCCGAAAAAAGGAAGAGAGGAAGAGGTAGGTGAGGTCATTTACCTCAAATTGAACCAATCGTTGCCTTCCACCTCCACAGCCTCTCAAGCCCTTCTTCTCCAAGCCTTCAATGCTCCCTCAGCTCCACGGTTTGGGTAGGTAGAGAAGTGAATGGGTTTGAGAGTTTAAGTCTTAGGTTTAATACTAATCTCCCCCCTTAGGGCTTGTTTGGTTTAAGGCCTAAAGAGTTAAAACTCATTAAAGGGCTTATTAGCCAATGGGTCCACCAAATGGCAACCTATAACCCAAGGGAAAACAAGGATGGGACTAACCTCGTCTAAGAGGCTGAACTAGGGTGTCCGAGGTATGGGGTGTAAGTCCCACACAAGGAAAATACACAACCCAAAGACAGCACGGGTGGACTAACGGGCGGATGTAGTGCTGATGAGTTCGCTCGTGCATCCGTTGCTATTGTAAGGGCAGAAACATAAGGGAAAAGGGTTGGGCATTGGCCCACATTTCAAGGTCGACTAGAGTAAGATACAACATCATTTACAAAATTAAAATCTTACCCCTTGACCGTCACGACGTGTCCTTCGTGATCCCGAATAGGTTCCCAATCGCAATACTAAGCTCATCGCCAAAGGAGGTATCTAACTGTGGGGACACAGGGTAAGCCTTTCGGTACTCCTCACTTTATGGACTAGTGCTGGGAGGATGATCGATGAAATCACCATGGACAAATCTTCCCCATTGTCGGTTAAGGAACCTCTCTTCCACAGGCAGGCCCGTGATGTGGTCAATGACCTTGTGGCTAGGTTTGACCACAAGTGAAAATAACTCGCCAGCATACACGATAGTAGAATCTACACATCACACGAGAGAGAAAATATTATTAAATAATAAATCTGGGCGCGGGTGTAACATCCTCCCCACCTTACAAGAATTTCATCCTCGAAATTATCGTACCTTGTAGGAATCCAAGGGAAGGATATTTCGCTCGCATCTCCACCTCGGCTTCCCGAGAGGCTTCTTCTTCCGAGTGGTTGCACCACTTCACTTTCACATAATGAATAGGTCGGTTGTGGAGATTCACCACCTTGCTGTCGAATATCTTCTCAGGTTGTTCCTTATAAGACATATCTGCCGCCAGCTCTGGTGGCTCCTGAGACAGGATATGACTGGGGTCATGCATATACTTCCACAACATAGATATGTGAAAGAAATCGTGTACACCATCCAGAGCTGGTGGAAGTGCTAACCGATACACCACCGGTCCAACCTTTGCAAGATCTCATAAGGTCCAATATATCTCGGGCTTAATTTACCCTTCTTGCTGAACCACATCACACCTTTTGTAAGCAACACTTTGAGAAATACCTTGTCACCAACAAGGAACTCCAGATCCTTTTGCCTTTGATCAGCATAGCCCTTCTGCCTAGACTAGGCAGCTCTAATTCTCTCTCGGATCAAATCCACCTTTTCACAGGTTATTTGAATTAACTCCGGCCCAAGAATGCGTCACTCGCCTACTTCATCCCAATACAAGGGAGTTTGGCACTTCTTCTCATACTGTGCTTCAAAGGGTGCCATTCCAATAGTACCTTGGTAACTGTTGTTATAGGCGAACTCGATGAGTGAAATGTGCTCATCCTAGCTACCTTGCATAGCAATAGCACAAGCTCGAAGCATGTCCTCCAATGTTTGTATTGTCCTTTTCGACTGACGATCGGTCTATGGATGGAAGGCAGTGCTAAAGCTCAACATGGTACGCATAGATCTCTGGAATCCACCCCAATATTTGGAAGTGAACCTGGGATCCCAATCTGAGATAATGTTAACTGGGACTCTATGCAGGCGAACCACGTTATCAATGTACAAACGGGCCAATTTATCCATAGAATAGGTGACTTTGATTGGGATGAAATGTGCCGTCTTTTCAACCTATCCACAATGATCCATATAGCATCAATGCCCCTGAGTGTACGGGGTAATCCTGTGATAAAGTCCGTAGTAACATGCTCCCATTTCCATTCTGGCATAGGCAATAACTGCAACAGGCCATGGGAAAGTTGCCTATCTGCCTTTACTTGCTGACAAGTGAGACACCGAGCTACATATTCAGCCACATCCCGCTTCATTCCACTCCACCAGTAATGTCCCTATACATTTTAGTACTACCTGGGTGAATTGAGTAGGGGGATTCATGTGCCTCTGCCAACACTTCCTTTCTTAGCTGATCGTCCCTGGGAACACATAGACGATCCCTAAACATGAGAACGCCACTATCTGTCAATGTGAAGTCCAGATCATGCTACATGTCACCCTGGATGGCTTCAATAATTTCTTTACAATGTCCATCTGAAGCTTGAGCAGCCTTAATCTTTTCAACCAAAGTTGATTGCACCGTTAAAGATGCTAAGGATAGGGTAACACCCGTTACTAATAATTCCAAATCCATCTTTCGAGATTCTTCAATAAGTTCCTTGCTGACATCCAGGGATGCGATAGATAAGGTCTTTGATTTTCGACTGAGAGTGTCAACTACCACATTTGCTTTGCCTGGGTGGTAGTGAATGGTACAATCATAATCCTTCATGAGCTCTAACCAGCGCCTCTGTCTCATATTGAGTTCCTTCTGAGTAAAGAAATATTTGAGGCTTTTATGGTCTCTATAAATCTCACTTTTCTCTCCATACAGATAGTGTCTCCAGATCTTCAGGGCAAAGGCCACAGCTGCCAACTCTAGATCGTGAGTTGGGTAATTCCTCTCATATTCCTTCAACTGACAAAAAACGTAGGCCGCCACTTTATCACCTTGCATTAACACACAGTCAAGTCCCATCTTTGACGCATCACAGTAGACTACCATTCACTACCATTCCCCCAGTACCATTTGGTATGGTAAGCACCGGGGCTAAAATCAATCGTTGCTTCAGGTCCTAAAAATTCTTCTCACATTCATCTGACCATTCGAATTTCACTCCCTTTCGGGTCAATCGAGTCATTGGAGCAAAGATTTTTGAAAAGTTCTTGATGAATCTCCTATAGTAACTGGCTAGACCAAGAAAACTATGAATGTCTGCCACATTCTTAGGTGTCTCTCAATCAACTACTGAGTATACTTTGTATACCCTTTGCAGATACTAAATGACCCAAAAAGCTACTTGTTGTAACCAGAACTCGCACTTGCTGAACTTAGCATATAACTGCTTTTCTCGCAACCGCTGAAGCACAAATCGAAGATGGTCTGAGTGCTCTTCTTCGCTCTTAGAGTAGACCAGGATGTCATCAATAAACACAATAACGTATTTATCCAACACATCATGAAACACCATGTTCATCAACTCCATAAAAGCTATTGGAGCGTTGGTTAGCCCAAAAGACATAACTAGAAATTCATAATGACCATATCGCGATCTAAACACGGTCTTGCTAATGTCACTGTCTCTGATCTTCAGCTGGTGGTACCCCGAGCGGAGATCAATTTTAGAGAAGACCCTAGCACCTTGCAAATGATCAAATAAATCATCAATCCTCGGCAACGGATACAATTTTTAATTGTCAGCTTGTTGAGTCCACGGTAGTCAATACATAAACGTATGCTACCGTCCTTCTTCTTCACAAATAGAACAGGCGCACCCCATAGGGAAATACTTGGCCTTATACAACCCTTCTTCAGTAGATCATTAAGCTGTCCCTAAAGTTCTTTCAGTTCTGATGGGGCCATTCTATACGATGCCTTTGATACTGGAGCAGCTCCGGGTATTAGATCAATCATAAATTCCGTCTCTCGGTCCGGTGGTAACTGTGTGAGGTCCTCCAGAAAGACATCAGGGAAATCTCTTATCACACTTATTTCTTGCATCGGTGTAACCTTAGCTTCAGTGTCCACTACCAAGGCTAAGTAACATTGGCAACCTTGTGCCAAAAGCTTATGGACCTAGAGAGCCGATATGATTGGGTTCTTGGGCTTCTTACTTTTATTGCCCTTAAACATAAACTCATTATCCTCTCCTGTCCGGAAGAGTATCTTCCTTTCTGCACAAATCAGACTAGCTCAATGCTTGGATAACCAGTCCATTCCCAGAATCACATCAAAGTCTTTCATGTCTAGGATGATCAAACTGGCCTCGAGCCCGTGGTCGCTTACTCGAATAGGACAAGAGTGAAAGGATCGATCTAGCTCAACTTTGCTTTCAGTCGATGTACTAACAATTAACTTTTGCTCCAATTTGACCGGTTCGATAGGGAACTTCTCGACAAAGGAGGGGGATACAAAGGAGTGTGATGCCCCCGAATCAAATAACACATAAGCAGGTAAGGAGCACAAAGAAATCATGCCTGACAATCACCAAATAGCCAAATATAGTAAACTAAATTTAATTAATTCGACTATGATGGTTAAGTATAATACCTGTGATGACACCAGGGTCGGATTGGGGTTCCTCATGAGTAACAGAGTAGACTCGCCCCTGAGCCTTGCTCACTGGAGCAGGAGCAAGTGGACGAACAACAGTCCTTGCTAGGGGTGGTTTGGAAGTCGCAACTGGGCATGAGCCCAATTGTCGTGATTATGGACAATCTTTGGCCATATGTCCAGACTCCTTGTAGTTGTAACATATGAGAGTCTGCACTCCATAATGAGAAGCAGGTATAGATTTAGGCCCTTGAGCCAAATCAGGTCTTCGGAATTGAATCGGGGCTGCATTGGTGTAAGACCCTCTTCTTTGGAACTTGCTAGGTCTCCTAGAGTCATGAGAAGGCCTTGGCCTCTTGCCTGCCTAGATAGCCCGATAATTCTCCCTCTGCTAATCTTCTATTAGCTTAGCAGCTTCAACCACCTCTGCATAGGTGGGGTACTTATGCAAAACCACTACAGTACTTAGACTGGCTCTAAGTCCTCTCTCAAACCTTCTTGCCTTCACTTCCTCAGTCTTCAAATGGATCGGAGCAAAATAGAAATACTCCTCAAAGAGTTGTTGGTATTCAAGGACAGATTTGGATCCTTGGCTGAGGTTCATGAATTCAATTTCCTTCTTTTCCCAAAAGTTTCTTGGGAAGTAGTTCTCGAGAAAAGCTTCCTTAAATTGATTCCAAGTAGCATTCGGATATTTAGCCCAGAAATGATCCTTCGATGATCGCCACCATATATCAGCATCACCTCAGAGTTGGAAAGTAGCACATCGGATCTTCTCGAGATCATTGCACGGCAGTACTTCAAAGATTCTCTCACTATCCCGAAGCCAAGTAGCTGGGAACATTGAGTCATGGACCAACTTGTAGAAAGTGGGAGGATGGTGCTTTTGAATCTCTCGGAGAGTTTAGGCATCCACCCATTCCAGTATTACATTTCTAATTGGTAGGGCAATCGGAGGAAGGGGAGGTGGATCTTGGTTTGCTTGTGCTACAGGAACTTCATTTGCAATCGGCCCAAGAGGAGGGATAATAGGTGCGACATTAGCCAAAGAATTTGGGACCCCATGTGCCTGAGGTGGTACTCTTGGTCCTTCCCTACCAGTATTTTGAAGTTGGGCAACTATATCACGCATAAAAGTACGATGCTCATTTTGGGAATCTCGTTGTTCTCTCCACATATCACGAAGTATATTCCCCAAGAGCGCTGCAACATCGTCATTTGTATTTACCGGAGGAGGTATAGGCAAACCTTCCTCAAAAACATCATCAGCGTCATCCCTAAGAGGGGAACGATTCCGATTACGAGTATTGACCATGTTCTAGCACCTGATTCCATTAAATGCCTCACATGTTACACAAGCAAAGGAGGAAAGGCACAATATAGAGAAAGAGCACATAATTGCACAAGAACTTATGTGTTCTAACACACGGAGGCAACAAGAGTCCTAAGAAGGAGGCTAAGCCCAAAAATATAGGCCAATAACCCTTTAGAACATGAGCGGATCCACCAGTGGATCAACTCCTCTGAGTCCGGTCGTGAGTCCGTTCAAAAATTTAAACTGGACGGACTTACGGGCGGATGCAGAACGCGAGTCCGCTCCTTCGTCCTTTCTCAAGGTGTTCACAGGCCGAGAGGAAAGGGCTCGAACAGATTAACGGGCGGATCCTTATATCGTGGTTTCATTCGTTCATCAGCTCAGTACAGAAGACGAAAGGTCAGAGGCTATAGGCTCAGCGGTTCCACGAGCGGATTCACGATGAGTGAGTCCGTTCGTTCGTCCGCTCGACAAATTTTAACAAAACAGAAACCGCTCCATTCAGTTTCTTATTTTGAGTGAGTTGGTTAGGAGCGGAAGAACAGAGCAAGAGTGTCCAAGCTTCGTCCGCCCCACATTTCTTGCCCCTAAATCGTGGATTTTTGTTCTTCTACTCTAAATCTCAATCTCCTAACCTCAAGGTATGAATTTCCTTCACTCATTTGGATTCCTTAGGTTGTTTGAGTTTCTTTTCTAGGTTTTATTCAAGTTCTTCTCCCCCATTCTTATACATTGTGTTGACTTGTTTGAGAATATGTGGAGATATCATCTTCTAGTTCACTTTACTATAAATCTATTTGTAATCATGCCCAATCATGTATACCCCCATCGATTTGGCTAGGGTTAGCCAAACCCTTGCAAGAATTGAATTTTCCCCACTTGCTTTAATGGTTTGGTTTCCAAGACATGGGGTTTAACATCTATTCTCCCCACCTTACATAGGTTGGGTGTAAAATTTGATCTCTCATTTGAGTGTTGCTATTGTTCCTTTGGAAATTGGAAAGATTTTCTATTTTGTCTCTAAAGAGGAATATCTAATTTCTTGGATGCATTTGTATATATTGCCCTTAAATCCGTCTATTTCATTAACTTGGCATGGTCTCTCACTCACATTATTCCTTGTTTATACGTAAAGTGTTTAGGTGAAAGAAATGGCTCCTAAAACACGGAGTAGCAAGGCTCCAGCAGTGGTCGCAACACCAGCACCGGTTCCAGCCCCGGTACCCTTCGATGCCAATCTCTTTGTGTCCGCAGAGGCTGAAGCCTTATACCCCCAGATACTACAGAAATGACAAATCGAGACAGGGAGGGATGCCATCGTCGAAGAGCTGGCAACCTTTAAGGTAGGGCCCAGGTTTGAGTACCTAGGGTGGTCCAACATGTTGGTTCTACCCCGATACTACTACTCCAGGCTAATTGGGCATTTCTATGCCAACCTGACTATGGAGCAAGAAAACATGGAAATGCTCAGGATCCATTCCTTTGTGAAGGGGGTCCACATTACCTTCAATGAGGTGGAGCTGGGGGCAATTTTAGGAGTTAGCTCCGTGGGTGCTCGAGTGTATCACCCACTTGCCATGGATCCCTTATCCTGTATGTCTTTGGCAGAGTATGAACACCTGTATGAGACCATGACCCAAAATAGGCACAAAAGTCTGGTGAACATGACCAAGTTTGGCTATTCTCAAAGGATTCTGACTATGATAGTCAAATCAAACCTGATGCTAGTGAAAGGACATGCTACTGAGCCTTCTCTCATGTCCGCCATCCTGGGGTATTGTCTTTACCGGGGACAGCAGTTGAGTCTCCCTTTTTCCATCATCAAGCACATGGAGCAAGTACTTTTCAAATCCCAAATTGAGGAAACCCTTCCTTACGGGAGGCTTCTAACCCGTATCTTCCAGCACTTTCAGGTTGATCTGAGTGATGAGCCACCTTGTGAAAGTTTTAAGGAACCATTTGGGAAAAACTCCCTAGCTCGCATGAAGATTATTGTCACCACTAATAGCGATGGGGAGCCAGTGGTTCCTATAGGTGGTGGAGGTGCAGGTGGAGAGGCTAGTGAGGATGATGAGGAGGAGGGCTCATACAGTATGCTGCTGAGGCCTCCAGTTCTGGAACCTCAGAGATGGGTGCAATTCTGAGTACCCTGAATCAAATGAACCTCAACATGACCCGGCTTAATTCAGACATGTTAGAGGGTTTTGCAGGTATCCATGGGCAATTCACTCATACGTCATCGCTTGGAGAGGATGGAGAAGGACATCCACGACATCAATGCATACCTCTACTATGAAGGTGATGATGACGAGGAGGAGGATGATGATGGTGGAATGGGGGATTAGGCCCCAAGTCAGATGAAGTTATGTTGGCCCTTTCTAATTTCAGCTCTTTTGTGTTTGGAGGAAGTCTATGAACAATAGCTCTATTTTGCTGCGTAGTTGTTCTTTTCTTTTATTTTAACCTTTCCCCTTTTGATCATGTGTATATCCTACCAGCTGGAATGTGGAATTCTCTATTTTGGAGCCTTTGTAATTGCTTGCCTCCACAGGAGGTTAAAGCAAGATTGGTTGGAGTGTCAAGACTTGATTAACATATATATATATATATATAACTCTTAACTCTCATATTGTCCCTATTATGTGCTATGTTCCCGTGTTGCTCCCTAATTAGTCCTCTTCCTATGTTTTGCACACATTCCAATTATGCTTGTTATAAGCTTTTAATTAGACCTATTATGTAGAGTAAATCAAGAGGCCTTGGTGAATCAGGCCTATCCTGCAAATGGAACCCACCAAAATCCACTTCAATGGATGTTAATGGTAAGATCCACTCTGGAGTACAGGGTGAAGATCTCACGGACTCTTGAGATCTTATATCTGATCTCTCCTCTGTCATTGTCTGAAACTGAAGAATTGTGAAGAGATGGAGGAGTAATTTCTGACAGCGAGATGGGCCTCCCATGGATCTCTTCTCCTTCAAATGCAGAAATACTACTCTATAGCCGATGTTGCCTTGGAACTTAGGAAGGTTGCGGCGGAAAAAATGAAGATGAGAGAGGAAAGAGAAAAGAAGAAGATTGAGGGAGCTAGGATTTTTTTTCCATCAAGAGGAGGACACTTGCAAAGCGCAAACACTGTTCAGGTCGCGAATGGATTATGGACAACTTGTAGTGAATCTTTCACAGAGTCATTTTCGGAAGCACCAGGCTCTGAATTATGAGAAACACTAAAGGATCTTTCTTGAGTTCTAAGCTGAAATGAGAAAAAGCAGGGGGAAAAACCTAAAAAAGAAAAATGTAAAGATTTGAGTCCCAACTGAGAAACTAAAATGTAGGCAAAAAAGTTGAATCTGAAACCTATGCAATCAGATTATGAACATGAATTACAACTAATTATTTTGCTCATTCCTGTAGTAAGAATTTAAGAATTAAATGAGACTTTTTCCGTTTTTTTTTTTCCTTCTAGTTTAAAGCAAAATTTCACGGAAAAACTTGAATTCGTTTTGCATTTCAAATTCTTGAAATTAGAGATCATCAACCCGTCGGAAGTCGAAAAGATCGGCGTCTTTTACGACTGTTCTGGTTCCTTCTTTGACGGTGGAGGAGGAGGAGGCGGTAGTGGGCGCAGTGGTGGTGGTGGTGGTGGTGGTGGTGGTGCTGGCTGTGGAGGAGGAAAATAATGGGTGTTTTAAGGTTAAAGATGATGAAAAGGGTATCATTGTAATTCTCTACTTGCGGTGTTTTAGAATAAGGGTAATATTATCTTTTGAAATCATTAACTAACGGCACCCTAACACTGTCAGCCATAAGCGGTCAAAATGTAAGGTGGAAAAACCAAGGGGAGGAACGTGTAATTAGGGCAAAATATAGGGGAGGGATATGTAATTTTTCCTTTACAAAACTGTCCATCCTATATTTGAGTTAACAAAAGTAGACAAAAACAAGTTAAGGTTTACAAAACTGGACAAAATAGTGTCTCTCCCTCTCACACTTACTTTTTTAGATATTTTTACCCCTGTCATTGCCTTCTCTCCCAGGCATCCTCCGTTCCCTACAACCCTACCCTTGTCCTAGCCACCACCATTCTCTGCTACCCCAAGTAACAGAGAAAAAAAAAAGAGATTTTTTCAGAGGGGAACTGCCGAGGAAGGAAGGAGAGTCACTGTTTATCTGGTTTTGTAAAACTAAACGTGTTTTTGTCTATTTTTGTTAACTCAAACATAGGGTGGACAGTTTAATAAATGAAAACCCCAAAGTAGCTAATCATGTAATTTTCCCTAACCAATATGCAGGAGCATGGTTAGCATGTGTTACCATCCTGTGATTTACTTTAAAAAAAAAAAGTGGGGGAGGGGGACTCGAACTAGAGCCAAAGAAGAGGGAGGGAGAGGGCATAGGGAAGTATGAGAGGGAAGACGATCAGGATTGGCTACGGCCTGCTGCCTGTAGCAGGGGTAAGGCGGTCATTGCACCGCACCTCATTAGGACGCTGCTATGGCTGCTACGGTCAGGCAGGCCGTAGACGATCCAAAGGGCAAAGGGTTTAGATTTCATGAGTTCAAACCACTCATTCCCCTCCGCAAGGGAATCCATTGCAACCTCGTTACTACTTCTATCGCTACTAATAACACCACCATCCAACCCTTGGAAGTACTACAGGAGTAGCAGAGACAGAGCCGCCACTCTCAGTCTGGAGATTGTCACCACGGTCAGAAGTATTAGAGGGATTCGACTGAAGAAGGATAGATCGGCAACTTGATTGGCCATGAACCTATGCTTGCTATTAAATTAGGGTCATTGAGAGTCCAGATTATGGTAATACAAGCAGGAGAGTGAGAATGAGAAAACAAAGAGGGGAGTGGAACCAGAGAAGGAGGAGGAGAAGAAGAGGGGGAGAGGAAGAGGTAGGGGAGAGATATGCTTTGGCTAACCATAGGGGTGTCAAACTATTGGTTTGGTCTGATTTTCATCGCTTTAATTTGATTTTATACATGTGCCAATTGAAACCAAAGTCGAACAGTTAAGGTGAGATTTGGTTTCAATTTCGGTCTCAATTCAACAAGCTCTTATCGATCCCTTATCGATTGTTTCTAGTTTGGTTAAATCAAGTGAATGAAGATATTCTCTCTACACCATGAGTGGAGAGTTATTGGGTTCAATATATTGTTAGAGGGAGTTTTCCTTCACAAAGTTCTTTCTTCACTCACAGACTCTACACTTGGGTGAGACTCCTGCAATAATGGAAAGAGCATTTCAGACTTTCCTTAATGGGAGAGAACAATGAAATCACAATGGTGGGTGAAGCGATTCCGTATATAAAATAAAACATTAACTACACAAATGAGCATTTCTTACCATCCAAGGGATATGGGGAGATTCCAATCAATCCAACAACAGAAAAGCATCAATCCCACTATTTATTGTTTGCGTTCACTTGGATACAATCAAATGGTTATAGCATTCACACACATAAAATCAAGAGTGCATTGATGAGTGGACTGGAAATACTACAAATCTTTTGCCTGAAACGAGAAAGGGCAAAATTATAGCGCAATGCAAGCGAAAGAAGACGATAGAGAAGACGACAGCAATGCTCTGGACCCACTTACATGTCATGGATGTCGCATCTTCCATGTATCAAACTCTTAAGCCCGCACTACACTACTAGATTAAGACACTGCAGAGGATTTTACAAGAAACCCTTTGTTTTTTGTTAAAAACATAATTAAGGTTAGGGAGAGGGGTTGTTATGTTCTACGATATTCCCACTAATAAAATGGTGGGCAGTCGATTCGTTGAGTAAGTGGGTGGGTTTTAATGAGAAAAGAGAATGTGGAGTCCATGAGTGGAAAGTGAGAGGGTGTGCATAGGAATCTGCACACTTGTGTCATAAATAGCAATCTTTTTCCCTTAAGCTTAAGAATTGTCGAGCATAGTGTGTTTTGAATGGGAATTATTTTTCTATCAGGTAGAAAAGTCAGATGCCGCAGAAATTTTATAGACAGATGGAACCCAAAACCCCTTACGATCATCTCAAACCAGGGTTAAAATTGCAAACTTGGGGTTTGGATTGGCCCTGAATCGCTAGAAATCGGCTAAAGAACTCCTAACCCTAGTTTTTGTACAAGATCAGGCCATATTGGTCGATCTGATCCAATCCAATTTTCAAACCCTACCTCAAACGGAACAAGTGATAAAATAAAGCGTTAAAAAATCAAGGATTACCAATAGATGTGTGGTCCACCAAGGGATGCATGGACATACACGAGAGAGCCACTCCTATCCAAATCGGCTGATATGATCCGATCCAATTTTTCAAACCTGTCTCAAACAGACGAAGTGGTAAAATAAAGCGTTAAAAAAATTAAGAACTGTCAATAGGTGCGTGGACCCTCGAGGGATACATAGACATACACGAGAAGATATGACATTATATAAAAGGATTTTAGGCTAATATTTACACTAGATTAATCGAACCGACAATTAATACATACATATCCAAAGGTCAAAATTGTAAAATCAATCTTAGTACATTGCCATCTAGAAACACCTGTCCCCTACCATCTATAAATACCAGAACCTTTTTCATAATAATCTCCAACCCAAATTCTCTCTTTCTTCTTATCCTTTTCATATTTCATATCATCATCTTCTTGCTTTAGAAAAGAATGGGTATCACACCTTTACAGAAGAGATCAGTGGTCCATTTTCTCCTGCTAGGATCTTCAAGGCTGGGGTCCTTGATGCACACAACTTACTTCCCAAACTCCTTCTTGACAAGATCAAGAGCATTGAAGTTCAAGGTGATGGAGGGCCTGGATCCATTGAACAGATCAACTTAGCTGAAGGTTTGCCTTCATTATTTTCCATCTTAAATTTCTTCCACATTTTAAGGAAACATCTGTTATCATGAGGAACAAAAGCATATATAGTGAGATTCACTTGAGGAGAGCATGTTGACAAGTCTTAGATTTGCAAGCTTAAAAGAATTTCTATCTATGTGTTACATGTTTGCAATAAATTGTCAGGAAAGATAACGCCACCTGGAAGCGCAACGCAAGCCATCATGTGCCCTGACACAGGGGCACACAAAATGACCATTGCACCCCTTGGACCCCGCAAATGACTAGGGGTGAGATAGTCATTTCACGCGCCCCTATGTCAAGGAGTAGGGACGGCGTGTCTAACATGACCAAATGGAATTCTTTCTCCCTAAACTGTTATTTTGATTTGTTGAATTGTTCTAAGATCATTTTTGTTTGGCAAGAAAGGACTTAGAAAAGAAGAAATATTTGTTTCTTTGTTGAATAGTTTTAAGGCCATATTTTTCTTTTCTAGTTGTCTTTTTGTCAATGGAAAAGAAAAGAAAAGATGAAGTATATTTCTTTCAAATGTGAAATCACCTTGGGAGTGATGAAATTTGTTTTCTAATTCATCTCACAAAGTTTTTTTTTTTAAATTGTAAAACTTTGCAAGAAATTTAAATTTGGACTAAGTTTTCCTCCGCCCACAGAAGACAGTTCACCCACCATCCTAGGGTTCACAAACCCCTCCTAAGATTTTAGTATGTTCCAAAATACCCTCCCGATAACCTTTCCCGCCCTCTCCTGCCCCACGGTGAATGGGATCCCATTTACCATGGATGAAGGGAAACTCGATGCTTTAAAAAAAAAATTATTATTATTTCTCTTTCTCTTTCTACCAAAAAAATTTATTATTTTTCTCTTTTATTTTCCCCCTATTTATTTCTTGCCAAACTTACATATCTTAAGTTTATGACCTACATTTGGTGTACTTACCTCTTGTTTTTTCTTCCTTTGTTTTCTTTTTTATTTTTACCTTTATGGGCTTTGGTTTCATGGTCCAAATAAGAAGGCCTTCTTTTGTGGCCCAAGAAGATGAGGATTAGATTTGGCATTGTCATATCACTATGGATTTATAGATCGAGATCAGATTTGGCGTATCAGTCAATCCATATTGGTATCAACGGGGATTAAATTCACTAAGCTTCAAAATTTGGCCAGGCTCGTGTAAAATTGATGGAAGTAAAAGAAGAGAAAAAGCTGACAAAATTTTAGTTGTAGAGCTTTTCGCATCAAGAGTAACAAAAAGAGTTATAAAGTTTAGCATTGGGGCCTAATATTTTTAGAAAGAATGTAGAAGTAGAAAATTTTCTCTACTTCATAAAGCAAAATTTCTTGGACCGTGTCTAAGCAATATTTATGGTTTGTACAACACTCATTTTGTGTCATGTAAAAAGATAATGTGACAATTTCAACCGTTGGATACTTGAATAATTGTTTATTCTGTAAACGTATCAAATTTCACGTACTCCTTTCCTGGTAAAAAATATTCAATGCTTTGTTTTGTCACTTTGCAAACTCTGTTTAGACTTTAGACTGAAACTTGAAATGTACGTAGGTTCTGTTCTTAAAATTTTACTGTACCTTGGAGACTTGGAAACCCACTTTTACGTTCAAACAAACAAAATCTCTGCAACATTTCATAGACAAAGTAACATGAACACATTTTGATTCTTGTCTAACATGCAGGTAGCCCTTCCAAACGCATCAAGCACCGGATCAAAGAACTTGATAAGGAGAATTTCATGTGCAAGCATACATTGATCGAAGGTGGTGTAATTGGGAACAAGATCATAAAGGTTGTTGAAACAGTTAAGTTTGAGGCCTCTCCAAACGGTGGATCCATTTGCAAAATTACTAGTGAGTTCCACACTGTTGATGACTGCCAGGCTAAAGAAGAAGAAATCAAGATTGGAAAGGATATGGCAATAGGGGTCTCAAGGTTGTGGAAGCTTACCTCTTGGAGAATCCTAATGCTTATGCTTAGGACTCTTTCTATAGCTCTAGGCCTCTATATGGTGTCAATAGAGCTACTTTGGCTCAATAATAAAGAAGTCTTTTATTGTGGTTGTGCTTTTTGTTTTTTTAGTGAAGAGATGGTAATGCTTCAATAAAGGAAAATTTGCATGAAATTTATTAATTTTAAAAAAAAAAAAAAACATGACTAAATACATCCATGTATGTGAGACATTCCTAATGTCTAAAATGTAATCTAGCATATAATTGCCATATTTATCAAAATACCCCTGGAAGGCAAAGTTGATATTTTATGTGCACAAAATCATATGTAAATATTAAAATATGATTAAAACCATTAATACATGCATGTAATTACGTTCCAGGCCTAAAAAAGGGGTGAACTTGTTTTTAGGAAAATGGATACCATGACCATACAGGGATTGACAGGTTTTCTTTTAGGAAAACGTAACGGCATAGGGGGCGAAAAGCTAAAATCCGGTAAAGTAATAATGACTGATGATGGGCAGAGCCTCATTTCTTTCGGTCAGATCGTTAGTAAAAATAACACACAACACACACACACACACACACACATCACTAAAACCTCGGAAAGCAATAATGACTGAGGGTGGGCTCAACCTTACATCCGCTAGTTAGATCGTTAGTGAAAATAGCACACGCACACATCACTAAAACTTCAAAAAATGGGAATTGATATTTTATGTGTAGTTACAATGTACAATGGATATGTATATGCATGAAAACCATAAGCAACACCATAACTGATATTGATATGCACAATAAAGCATGTTACTTTAATGAACTACATTATGCCAAATGTAGAATTGAATAAAGAGGTGAAAATACCTAGATTCGACCTTCCACAAGGGTAAAAACGAAGGAGAACCTCTATGTAGTAATTTCAGTGGAGCTTCCGCTCTATCAGACGGGATCCATTGATGAAATGCTTGCATAACCCTGGCTTATCAAATAACCTTTTGTTGATGAAACCCGGGCATAGCTTCGACATATCAGGAGGGATTTTTGGAATTTTGGCAGAGCTTCGGCGCATCAAAAGAACTTCATCGGAAATCGGACAGTTCCCCAACTCAGGTGGAGGGGGAAAAGACAGTTTCTCTCTCAATTGAAGGACTATACCTCCTAGGTAAGGTAGGGTAGGTTTAGAAGTGAATCATGCACGCACTTCTAAGACTAAAACTGGGGTAATCCCACTCTTGCGAATTCGAGACATCGAGGGACTTTTCGCATAAAGAGGGGATCAGGTTGTGTCAAGATAACATGGACAGGGTAACAAAGTAAAAAACTTGGAGAGAGAAAATCCCAAAATCCAATTTTGGAGTGAAAATTGCTCTCAAGAGAAGAAAATTTTAGACAAAGGGGTGAAAAGTTCTATTTAGGAGAGAGAGAGAGACTCTCTTTTTATAGGCAAATGAGGAGGTGAGTCATTCCACGTGTGGGGAATGATTTACCACTCTACGGATCCGTGGAACACTCAACGTGTCTTGGAAGCCGCCTTAGCCTCTGAGGAGGGCCCAAAACTCCCAATTTGGCCCGAAAATGCACATTTTTCCTATTTTGGGCATAGTTTCGCGCTCAGGTATAAAAAATTGATGAGTAATATACTCTTGGAATCGTTTTTCCAAGTACTATCCAATGGTGTAAATTTTGGTCTAAGTTTTGGTAAAAAAATATCTTAATTTTGAGAACAAAGATAAACTCTAATTTGGTACCGAGGGAATTCCCAACAGCCCTTTTGATTAATGCTCTTGCACCCATGGCTAGCATCAAACATTTTACACTTAAAAACCATTTATCTGAACCTTATCGGGGTCATGGTAGGGTTGGTTAGGGGGTCTAGGCCTTCCTGAGAGAGAAACATTATCAATTCACGTCTGGTTGTCATTATCGTCAGGGGGTGACAAAATTCAGGGTCTACAATATGCAATGGAATGGAGATCCATGCACCAATAACCAACATGGGATGGACTATACCATAAGAAAACACAAGGGGTGGAGCGCGGGTCCATTTTGTGAGTATTATAGGGGAGAAGCCATGGAAAACACAAACATCCAAAGACTTTAAGGATAGAATAGTCAGGGGTGGTTGTTAATTACTTGATAAGGAGAGAGATTGTTGGTGATTGGGGAGGGCATCCTATTGACAAGATAAATAGTTGTTTCAAAAGCATAGTCCCAATACGCTTGAGGAATCGATCCATGGGAAAGGAGGGATATGCCAGTTTCAGTGATGTAATGATTGCAACATTCAATAGTCATCTGTTGCTCATGAGTGTGAGAACAAGAGACACGGTGTTCAATGCCAAGGGTGGCAAAAAGAAATTGGAGAGAGAATGGTATTTGCCTCCCCAATAAATTTGAATGGACTTTATTTTACGGGAAAATTTACATTCTACTAATGCCTAAAAAATTTTAAAGACAAAGAACACATCAGATTTTAGCTTGAGAGGATAAAACCAAATGAATTTACTAAAGTCATCAACAAAAATGAAAAAATAACGACTGGCTTCAGAAGAGACAATGGGTGAAGGACCCCATACATCACTAAAAAGCAAATCTAAAGGAAAATAACTATGAAAAGATGTTTCACGAAGGGAAAGACGACAAGCTTTGCCCATTTGACAAGGAGGGCACAAGTATGGAGACTTAGGGGAGCTAGTGACCAGAAAGCATGAGACGGTGAACACGATCATGACGGTAACCTAAGCGAAAATACCGACGATCATAGGAGGTTGTAGTAGTGAGATGTGCAGATACAAAGGAAGGAGACGATGAGATGGAGTAGAGGCCATTCCTTAGAAAGCTGTTCCATGACAACAAAGTGAGAAGAGTGAAACTCCAAGAATACATTGTTATCAAACTTCTGAACAAAAAGTAAAGACTTAGTAAAGAGTGGGGACATGTAATACATTAAAAAGAAGAAAGGACTAGATGGAGAAGAAAGAGAAGCAGTACCAGTGTTGGAAATATAAAGTCCATTACCATTGCCAACATGAAGGTGGTTGTTACCTGTGTATGGTTCAAAGGTGGAAAGCGATTGGAGGTCAGGTATAGCATGATGGGTAGCACACAAGTGTCAAGGAGCCAAGTAGGATTGATGAGGGGAGATGGGTATGATTGATTTGTGGAGGGGTAATGTCACACCCCTATCCCAAAACAAGGGTAATGTGATGGGAATACCCCCGTATTCCATACCTAACCACAGGATCGACACTTTGTAAAGCCATGTTCACCGTAATTTTATAGGTAATAATCAAGGATAAAATCAGAGATGCAATGGAAGTAATCCAGGATAATAATAATAAGATACTATTGGAATTCTAAATGATATCATAAGTACCTATGTGGCATTTTATTCCAAGCATTTCAAATGTTTTAAAATCCCATAATATCTTATAAGTAAGTATAGAATTTCAAAAGTACCACAATGCATTATTGAAAATTAATTTCAGTCATCCATAAAGTTCTCTCATGATAAGATGAAATAATAAAGTCTCATATCCACTAGGCCTCTAGCCCGAACCACTACTCTCCATGAGTATCCATCTCGTAAGTCTGCTCTCCATCATGCCCCTCCTCGGTGGGCCTCCCACAAATGTCATGACCGGGCATAAGTGTCTAACCAGGGTCTCCCCAAATATCTAGCCCAGCCAAGTTGGCCATCGAGACTCCTCATCAGTCTCCATAGCAGTTCCTGTACCATCATCTAAAAACAAAGATTCCCGAGGGATGAACTTTCACAAGCCTAGTGAGCGATTAAACCATACATATGATGCATGAATGCATTTGTTCATTTTTTCCCTAATAACAAGATTCTAAGTTGGGTCAAGTACTACTATAACACAGGTAGCATCGTCGACAAACAGTGCCATAATCCTGATGACATTCTGACAATGTCAAATCCATGCCACAATGGAAGCCTGTGAGACCGGACTTCTGCACTAGGTTGTCCGCAAACCCCCAATACTAACCATGTCCTGGTGTCCAGCCTAAACTACGATCAACACCTAAACTTCACGGTGGACTACTCCGAGAATATGATCGGGACCCATGGGCTTGCCCGACACTTAAACCCTATCGGTAAGGGTCGTAGTATTGGGTAAGTTACATTCTAGCCAGCAAACAACTATTGAGATGCAAATATACGTGCATGTGTAGCCTAGAGGTCAAGTCCATAGTGCCAAACAAGGTGGCCCGGCTATCCTCTCGTCCCCTCTAGCTTATACACACACGCTAGATAATCATAATATGGCAGATGTGATTCCGAAATATCGATCAATCGGTCACAACCCAACCCAATCCATCATACACGAATGACAATCATTAAATATTCACAACACTCTCTTGGCAATCACAAGTCCAGTGCCCACTCACGACACTTGGATTCCATTACTCATTCACGTTCCATACCATTCATATCATCAATCACATAATATCCAAAATAAAGTTTCAACCTAATATCATCTAGCACAATTGTATATTATCATGTTCGCATCATTCCATAAGTCATAGTATGCATATTAATCATACCATGTCATTATGCATATCCTAATCACATGCCTAATGGAAAACATTTCATAAAATAGTTCAAGTGTTCAATCCACTCACAATCGTCGAATCATAAGCAACCATGGGTTCTGTGTAGGGCACGCCCTCCATCGTAGATGTACGTTACCCTAACATGTCATTACACAAGCATACATAGGTGAGAGAAGGTCTGGGTACCAAGTCCGGAGTCAAAACTCTAAGTCAGCATCAAATGGCCTGAGCGGACAATAGGATAGAGTAGACTGTGTGCATCATTCGCAGGCCAATAATCTTTACAGTTAGGGGTTCATTAGGAAACAGTGGACGATGCTCTGTTTGCTGAGCGGAAGATACATTGTCTGCTTGCTGTATCGTCCGCTCAGGCCAAATTGGCAGCAATTTGGCTTGAGCTCGATCCAATCCTTGGGCAATGGCCATGGGGCCTGCAGGGGTCTATGAGGGAGTGCTCTTAGCCTCCAATGAAGCTATTATACCTAGGGATTTGATCCAATTAGGATTCCCTGTGAGGGTTTAGGTTCCAATCCACAAGAATCCCCAATTTGGGAGGTTCTAACTTGGGGTTTCATGGTGGTTTGGCCATGGATTAAAGAACTAGCCATTTGAGGTCACCAATTGGCATCAAAACAACTCAATTAAGGTCCTAATGACAATAGCACAATAAGCCCTAAGCTTAGGATAGAGATTAGGTGATATTTCATTCAAATGCTAAGCAAATATTTGCTCCTTTGATGCTGTGAAATAGGCGTCTCCTGTATTGGAAAGTTACTCGACTTACACTTTCATGATGGTGACTCTGACTCGTCTTCAGGTCTGTTTCGAGCGAAGGTCTTGTATAAGCTGAAACAACAAGTCCGTCTAACCTCCAAAATCCGGAAACCTACTGGGGAGTCACTGCATATCTCTTTTAAGTATGAAGCTTTTAAAATTTGCTATCGCTGCAGTTGCTTCTTTCATGTTGCTGATTATTGTTCCTTTATCAAGCCTTCTTCTAGCAAGCAAACTCCTTGGGGTACCTTTAATTCTGCTCTTACACGCCCCCTCTTTATTAATTCCACCGTTTTGCACTCCTCATCTGTTATGGATGTTTCTATGATGGAGCTTGACTTGACGTCATCTGATGAGTTGGGCTTGCCGTTATTGAGTCCTGGGCAGTCTGTTTCTATGGAGGTGATTTGAGTTTTTTCAAAAACCAAGGGATGATCTGAGTTTCGTTGGAAAATCAGGGGGTGATGTGTAATTTACCCAAAAAAAAAAAAAAGGTGATTAGAACTGAAGTGAGGGTATGTGCTAACTAGACCATAATTATCAGAGTTGACTGACTTGCCTATCCATTACTGTGAGTTGGTATTGCACTATTGGGTCGACCATGGATCAAATTTATTGAAACTTAGGAATTTTTCTTTCAGATATGGTGTAACATATGTCATATTTGTCGATGAGAACAAACCTTACCTTCTGTCATAATGGCTTTTTGTGCTTAGTCTTGAAACCTAATTATTATTTCTAGTTTTGGTCTCTCTACTCAACTCCACTAAGCCTATATTTGTTTGGCACGAAATAAATAGAAATGAAAAAAATATATCAAGAAAAAGTATCAAGAGAAGAAGTGAAATTGTTTGCTAAAGCTTGCAAATTTGGCAAAAATATGTGAGAGTGAAGGAAAGCAAATTTTGCCACTCCCAATGCAAATATAAGTTTTAAAAAAGATTTTTCCCCCTTCTTTTTCCATACAAACAAACAAACAAGTAGAAAACTTTTTTTTTTTTTTTTTTTGGGAAAAAAAAAAAAAAAATTTTGTTCGGGAGTGTGACCTACGTCACCAACACTCCCTTGAGTCTATCTCTCTCCTCCCCATATGAAAAGACACCTATAATCCCTTGTTTTGAGAAGGAAAGAGATAGACACGTGGGAATGATGGGGTAGGCAACGTTCCAGACAGAAAGATAAAAAAATATTACAAATTATTATGACATCAACATGGATGTCATTATGTCAATAAGAAAATCTCTTTAACAAAATAATGTAACTGGATATAATTTTATTTCACCTAAGGTTTATATTATATATTATTTTCTTAATTAAAATTTGGGAAAGAGATTATTGTCTGACCGTGTCACTTTTGAACAAGCACATGGATCAATGAGAACATACACAAGAGCATCAATATAGATGGAATTTTAGATTTCATTAGGAACGAGGCTGTAATTTCATGTCCTCTTATGTGCAGGCGCATGAACCACAGGTAGTGACTAGTGTTCTGTTTTGCTTTAAAAAATGTGCTATTTCCTAGGTATTTTTCAATTAAATTTTTGGATAGCTTGATTCTTCAAATTGGCAGCATGCATGGGTGCAGGTAAGACATAAGGTATTTTTGTTCTTTGTCTAGCATTGTCTAGAAAAATATTTCAAATCCAAAGGATATAATGGACTTTTCACGGTGTCGAATTTTTTTACTGTCTGGTTCTCTGCCCAGTACAATGGTCCAGTTCCTCTCATAGGGAGGTAGAAATGACGTTTTACCCTCCCTTGGGCAGTGTGTTCGGATGGGGGGTTAGATCATTATTTTCGGCCCCCTATGAGAGGACCAGACCACTGTACCGGGCAGGGGAATCAGAAACGATAATGATCCCTGCGTTATCTTCTTCACGAGTGATTCCACTTTTACAGTTTTCACCACAAAAAAATTCAAAAATCCACATGGTTTTAAGAATTGAGAATTGGATCAGTGAATCGATCGATTCGGATTAGAATCGGTTGACACTGATCCCAATTTCCACCATTCCTAATTGTTGCTTTTTGAATTAGAATCGGAATCAAATCGGCCGATTTTTAGTCATTTTCTTTATAAACCATCATGAATTGGCCCAATTCATGGGCCTATTCCTAAACCGGTTCAATTATCACCATGGTTTTAGTGCACGGTATCAAAACGGGTATCGATGACCTGCAAAACCAATACGATACCAATACAATATTGGCCTGGATCAGCTATATTAGACAACTTTGCCCCTGATTCTCCTTAAAAAATGAGTGTTTTGACACTTTTACCTCTTGTCCGTATTGTGCTATCGACACGGTATTAATACTGTATTGGGGTATCGGTATCAATGACTAACAAAACCGGTATCGGACGATATGATAAAGATACATCAAACATGATTATCACCATAAAATATCTTAAGATTCCCGATTCCTGAGCCGATTCAGGCTATTCCGATCGGAATCCTCCCTGATCGATTCCGTTCTTGATTCCCAATTTTAAAACCTTGATTAATGGTGCCCACCCACCATATCCGCAGTTGCAAGTCTTTTGCCTGTCACGAAAAAGCGTTTGAACCCGTCCCATCAGAGCATGCGTTTTGTCTTCTTTCTTCTTAGCTTTCAAACAGCCAAACCCAATTAAGTAACCAACCCAGGCGGCAAGAAGAGAGTGAGCTTCTGTGCTCTGTGACTGTGACTTACGTAAAGTCTTCACTACTTCAACAGTTACTATCTCCTCCTCTTCAGTTGGGTTTTCCCACATGTAACCATTGGATTCCTTCAAAGTATACATCAGAAACAGAAGGTGATGAATTTGTAATTAATAACCCTCCCCAAACACTGAATCCGGATCAGCTACCAATAAACACTTTTTCTGTTCTTTTTTTTCTTTCCTTCTGACTGTCACCCATAACCGTCTTACCCACCACACATTTGTACCATTTCTGAACTAAGAGTGTTAGGTTTGTTTTGAGAACTTCCCATGTTCCTATCCTTCCATGTATGGTGTCCAAGGTCAGCAATCCGAATGAGAATCAAAACTAACCCTCAAAATCAAAATTGGAAACAATTTATGGGTTTTGAAGAAAATTACTTGAGCTTTTGTGATTGAAACAAATACTGATTCTGATTATGAGAAATACCCAATTGCTAGAAAGGTCAAAAGAGGTTAGAAAAATATAGTGGTGACTTTATCTCATCCTTACCTTTTACAAAGCTTCCCTGCAACAATCTTAAAGGAAACACCAAAATCGCAAGGGGTTTCCTAGTGAGTGCGAAAAGCCCTCCTCCTCTGTGGGCCACTGGGCCTACTTGTTTGGTGCTTATCTTCTTTTAGTAATTTTCATTACAGTTTCGGGACACTAGTTTGGTTCTTATCTTCTTGTTGCAGTTTTTACTTCAGTTTCTACTGGAAAAGTGGTGTAGCAGAAAAACGTGGTGAGAGGACTGAGGATTCATTAATTAATCCTGTTGACTATTGCATATTGGCTTCTGGAGGAATCTCAGTGTATCCCTCGCCTTATTTATAACTTCCATTGGATTCTCTCTCTCTCTCTCTCTCCCGCTGTGCTTCAGTTTCTTTCTTCATGCCAACATAATAATTTGCCCTTGCAGTGTTTGTAGCTATTTCTGCCAAGGATATTGTGATTTTTGTGTGCGTGTGTGTGCTTGA
The DNA here is from genome assembly GCF_018873765.1 of Telopea speciosissima. Classification (NCBI taxonomy): domain Eukaryota; kingdom Viridiplantae; phylum Streptophyta; class Magnoliopsida; order Proteales; family Proteaceae; genus Telopea; species Telopea speciosissima. Next base: position 46,509,025 of record NC_057924.1, read on the forward strand.
GTCATGGAAGGAGGAATGCATCCAGGAACCGATGTTTCTGCTTTCAGAGAATGTTTCTCTCTGGCATGGAAGAACCCATATGTTCTTCAGCTTGCTTTCTCTGCTGGGATCGGTGGTTTGCTCTTTGGTTATGATACTGGTATCTGTTTTTTTTTATCTCTAGTAGTTTTGTGATTTAAGTCTTTGTTCATCTTCAAGTCTTAGTTTTTGTTTTCTGTTTGTGTCTGTGGTTCTTCACTGATGATTTTAACCTGAAGTTTTCGATTAATTACCCATGATTTGTTTTGTTCGAGTAAGATAGAGATTTGGAAGAAAAATGATAAATTAGATATTACTCCATGCAACAGAACAGATAGATACAGCAAGAATACTGGGTTTGAAGTTCATTCCCTCTGACTCTTTTAAAATACTAAGTTTATCAATTTTATAATTGTTTTAAGTTTTATTTTTTGATATTATATTGTGGAATTTCTTGAAATGGAGTTGAAAATCCTTTTATCCCTCCCTATTCAAGAGTTCTTTTCTGCCTTTTTTTCAGCTTGATTCTTCTGTTGATCTGTTTCTTTGTTATGTTGGTTATTTAGTTTGTTGACTTCTCTAGTTTAAGCTCTAAAGCTGAAAGGGAAAAAAAATACCCTTTGTTCCTGCTGACTAAATTTTCTTTTTTTATTTTCTGGTCTTCAGGAGTCATTTCTGGTGCTCTTCTTTATATTAGAGATGACTTCAAGGCTGTTGATAGGCAGACCATTCTGCAGGTGAGGAAATATACTTTTCTAGTTTTCTTTAATCATCCAAAGTTCCTTATCATCACTATTCACAAGATTCACACCAATCTTCCTTTTTGAATTCCTTTTTTATGGCTCTCTAATACCCATAATACAATTCCAAATGGTAATCAAAATGGCTTCATTAGCCAAGTTGATCTCACACAGTGTATGAATTCATAGATCTGAAATGAAAGCCTTCAGTGTTTTTCCCTTCATTGTTTTAATTCAACATCCAAAGAGAAAGAAGTACAGTACTTCTGTTAATGGATCTCAAGAATGTAAATTTCTTATCCTTCTGTATCAATAAAAAACATCTATTGACCATGCATGGTGATATTATATACATTTCTATAGGAAAGCATTGTCAGTATGGCAGTTGCCGGTGCGATAATTGGTGCTGCAATTGGTGGATGGATGAACGATCGATATGGCCGCAGGATCTCAATCCTGGTTGCAGACTCTCTCTTCTTCAAAGGAGCTATTGTCATGGCCTCTGCTCCCAACCCAGCTCTACTGATCATTGGTCGTATTTTTGTGGGTCTCGGTGTTGGTATGGCATCGATGACATCTCCATTATACATCTCAGAAGCTTCTCCTGCTAAAGTCCGAGGTGCCTTGGTTAGTACCAATGGTTTCCTTATAACAGGAGGCCAGTTTCTATCTTACCTGATCAACTTAGCATTCACCAAGGTAATTAAGCCATAATACTGTAAAGTAGTAGTAATGATCTGGTCTTGTTTCTTTTGGTTTAGTGTTAATAGACAAGACAACTTTAACTAACCCATCAGATTTGATGTTTCAGGCTCCTGGGACATGGAGGTGGATGCTTGGAGTTGCAGGGTTACCAGCTCTGTTTCAATTTGCACTAATGTGGTTTCTTCCAGAGTCACCACGCTGGCTTTATAGAAAGGTTCACACATATTTTTATTCCCAATTATTTTCGAGTTCTTCAAATGAGACCTTTTCAAACAATTTTTATACTGTTATATATCTAGATAAGTTGAAACTTGAGCTCCAATTATCTGCAAATGATTAAGAAAACCTGCAAATGATTAAGAAAACCAGTTTTTTGCTTCGTGTGTATTTATAATGTTATACAGGGAAGGGAAGATGAAGCCAAAGCCTTACTCAAAAGAATCTACCCTACGGATGAGGCTGAAATAGAGATACAAGCTCTGAAAGAGTCTGTTGAGACAGAGATCAAGGAAGAAGGATCATCAGAGAAGATCAATTTCACTAAGATACTGAAAACCAAGACAGTAAGAAGAGGACTTGTAGCAGGTGTAGGACTACAGATCTTCCAACAATTTGTGGGCATTAACACAGTAATGTATTACAGTCCCACCATTGTTCAGTTGGCTGGTTTTGCATCTAACCAAACAGCTCTCCTACTATCCCTTATCACAGCTGGTCTCAATGCCTTGGGCTCCATTGTGAGCATTTACTTTGTAGATAGGACTGGAAGGAAAAAACTTTTGATCATCGGTCTAACTGGTGTTGTTGTCTCACTAGCTCTCCTTTCAGCTACTTTCCATGAGACCACGACACACTCGCCCCTGGTTAGCAGGCAGGAGACAGCCCACTTCTCTAACTTAACCTGCCCAGATTTCCAGTCCACATCTGTAACTTGGGACTGCATGAAGTGTTTGAAGGCCTCTTCTCCATCTTGTGGCTTCTGTGCATCTCCAACTAACAAGGTAAGCTAAATTCTTCCCTGGCCTTTTTCATCCACCTTCTTCCTATGGAGTTCTAACTTTCCTGTTAATTTCTTTTGCAAGTATACCCAGGGGCTTGTTTGATCTCAAATTCAACAGTGAAGGATATGTGTCAAGGGGAACATAGACTATGGTACACAAGGGGTTGTCCTAGCAGACATGGATGGATTGCTTTAATTGGATTAGCCCTTTACATCATATTCTTCTCTCCTGGGATGGGATCTGTTCCATGGATTGTGAACTCAGAGATATACCCCTTGAGATTCAGAGGTGTCTGTGGAGGGATAGCTGCCACTGCTAACTGGATCTCGAACCTGATCGTGGCTCAATCCTTCCTCACCTTAACACAGGCAATTGGGACTGCATGGACTTTTCTAATCTTTGGGGTAATCTCTGTAGTTGCCTTGTTCTTTGTTCTGGTTTGTGTGCCAGAGACCAAGGGGCTACCAATTGAGGAAGTTGAGAAAATGCTGGACCGAAGAGCTCTACAGATTAAGTTCTGGAGAAAGAACTCGGATGATTTCGAGAAGTAAGAATTTGAATCAAGAGTGTCATAGTAAGATCTTTGTGATTATTGTATAAAAAACACTGGAAATTGATACCCAGGGTGGTTTTGAAGATTGAAACTTATTTATAGTAAGAGAACAGTAACATATATTTCTATCCCTCCATTAGAACCCAAGTTGCACTCCCAATTGCTCATGATTGATGAAGCTTGACGCATCCAATTTGATGTCGTTCACTTCCTCTTTGGTTGAAGTCAATTTCTATCCCTTCTTGGTCTCACACCATCAAGAGACAAGGAGACACTTATGAGAAGTTACACTCCTTTAATGTAACTCTCTGTCCACTATTAAAGTAATGTAGGATGATGTGGCAATAAGTCCACATCAGCGTACATTCTCCCACTTGGACGAAATCGCAGAAACTATATATGGCCATTTATATAGATTCAAATATGTGGACAACTTTTTTTCACATTGAAAACTTAAACTCATAGATCATGGCGGTCCCAAGTTTTCGAACTTTAATTTTTTTTCTTTCATGTATCACTATGAGTTGTCATCTTCAAACAAAACAATTATTTTACAACTTTCTAGAACTAGCTCCATGGTTAATTCTTGTGCAAACTTTAATTGTCCATTTTACTTTTGGATATTTGTCACCCTCTAAAAAATAAATGTGCATAAACTTATGAGCTTGACAATGAAATAGCATTATTTCTTCAATTCGAAATCCGTATATTTATACATTGCAATGTTTAACCAGATAGTCACATAATGAATTACATAATCTCATAAAACCTACATAATGTACAAATACCTTGGGCAGAAGCCCTTTGGTAAGAGGACCTGCAATCATTTCGTTAGTGTTAATATGTTCTATAATCACTTGATGATGATCTCGAACAGATTCTTTAACAACAAAGTATTTGCTCTCAATGTGTTCACATCGAGAGTCATTAAACATGTGTTGTTTGAAAAACGTATTGTTGTTGTACAGTCACAAAATATCTGTATTGGTTTCTCAATAAACGGAACACCCTTAAGATCTGTAACAAAATGCCTCAACCATGAGGCTTGAGTGACCGCTTCATTGCATGCCATGACTTTCGCTTGCATTGTGGAAGAAGATGTTTTTTTATGCTTTACACTCTCTTCCAAGAGACTGCTCCTCCAGCAAGCAGAAAAATGTGTTCTGAAATAAACTTTCTTGTATCACTGCACCCAGCATAATCTGCAGAGTTCCAAATTGTCTACGCGCCTGTAAGTTAGTATATGATCCTGGGTAGTTGGTACCCTTGAGATATCTCAGCATATTCTTTGCTGCAATCGAATGTGCCATACCAGGATTCTATTGGAATCTTCCTAAGGCTCCACTGCAAAGGCGATATCAGGTCTTGTACATACCTGAGCATACATCAAACCCCCTACTGCTGACACATATGGGATACTTTGCATTTCATTTCACTCCAATTCACTCATCGGGCATTGTTGAAGACTAAGTTTGTCTCCTGGTGCTACACTTGGTTTGAAATTTTCCACATTGAAACGTTCCAAAACCTTATCGATATAACCTTTTTGGGATAACCCTAAGGTCTTATTTGACCTATCTTTATGGGTTTTTATGCCTAAAAGATAGAAAGCCTCTCCAGTGTCCTTCATATCGAAATTATTTACCAAGAAATTCTTGGTCTCATGTAGTAAACTGATATCTGCTTGCTAAAAGAATTTCGTCTACATATAAAATAAAAAATTATGAAACGACTTACTTTAGTTTTGACACAAATCGATTGATCAATACGATTTTCAATAAAACCATATGAAGTGATTGTATGATCAAATTTTAAATACCATTGTCTAAAAGCTCGTTTTAATCCATAAATAGATCTTTTAAGCTTGCAGACTAAGTGATGTCCCTTTTTTGATAAAAAAAAAATTCTTTCAGCTGTTTCATATATGCCTCTTCATCAAGATTCTCATTCAAGAATGTCGCCTTAACATCCATCTGACGCAATTCAAGGTCAAAATGTACCACCAGTGCCATGACAATTCGCATGGAATCTTTTCTAGATAGAAGAGAAAATGTTTCTTTATAATCTATATTTTCTTTTTTTTTTTATTAAAAGCTTTTGCCACTAATCTGTCCTTGTATCATATGTCTCTATATTACCATTTGGGTCTCTTTTGGTTTTGAAAACCCACTTACAACCAAGGTACTATATCTCACGATATATCGGTATCTCGGGCCTACCGAGATATCCGAAATATCCGAGATATCGCGAAATATTCCCGAAATATTGCATTTTTTCTGCAATATTTCGGGGGTCCATCTCGGGGGGTATTTGGCCATATTTAGGCCTGAAACTTCATGGACAGCCTTATTTAAGCTTAATAAACACATTTAAACCATAAAATTGTAAAAATGTGAATTCAAATTGGTGTTTTGGGCTTGCACCCTTGATTGACATACGGTCGCCGACCTAATGTATAAATAGTTAAATACACATAGATTAATGAAATCACAACTTAAGTTACAAATTACAAGTGCTAAACCGCTAATAGTAGTTTCTTTGCCTCTCCTGGATCAATCCCACTCATGCCTCTGGAGTTGACTTCCATTGCTCTCTGTTTGAAGGACATATGTGGACCACGGTATAGAATCGGAGAAGAAACGAGTGTAGTCATCCACAAGTGTCACGTAAATGGAATCATCAACATCTGTAGGTAACCTATCCTAGGATATAAACTAGGGTTACCAATCGATCCAATCGTGAAGAAGATGATCCTTGTGATATGATGTTGGCGCCGGCGCAAGAGGCGATGGCATTGGCTGCATGTATGGGTGGTGAGGTTGGTAGCTAGGTCCGCTAGGGTATGCAAAGATGTTATCTACAAAAGATGATCTAGTATGTCCCTGGGACGGTAGTCATAGTCCCCTACCCCACTAAACCGCCCATATGATGATGATCCATATCCATATCCACCGTAAGGTTGTGATGCACCATAATCCGATGCCAATGGAGTGGCATGTGCGTCAAAAGATGGGGCACGCCAATGTCCAATCGGTCCTCCCTCCCTATCACCCATACTCAAACCACCAACAGAGCTAGATAGGTTATCAATGTCCATGTGATCAGTTGCAATCGTGTTTGTCACCCCTACGCTCTGTTGTATGTATGTAGGGGGCCTCTCGAGGGTGGGGGTGCGGGGCACGTGCTCGTGGTCCGTATCTTGTGTGGCATGATCAAACCGTGTCTCTCTAGTGAATCGGAGTGGGTCCACAGTGCCGTATCCGGGCCTCTCCTGGCCTACCACATAACGCTCCGCATGCCGTCATATTCTTCACCAAGATCACCACCACCAACATCACCACCACCAAAGCATCACCATCACCACCACCAAGCATCACCATCATCACCATCATCATCATTTGAGGACTTAGACCAGTCTTCATCATCAACAACATTGCCACCAGTGGGCTGGAATGGTATGGGTGAGGCTTCCCTTGCATGTATCTCGACCCTCTCGGCCATATACTCGTCCACATCGCACCAATCTCGAAGCTATCATGGGGTTGGGCCTACCTCCCTCCTCATCCAACACTGGCTCACCTCTATCCTCACCCAATCCACAATAGGGTCCTCATCGTCCGAGTCAACTTGAAAGATGTCGCTAGATCAATGGTGCCCCTCGTCCCTCATGTCCCATGCGTATGTGTTGTTTCAGCCTCAAGTTGTAGTGCACAAACACCATGTCGGATAAACGTTGAGACCTCAATCTGCTTGCGCCTCTTGGAGTGGATGAGTGCAAAGGTACTCCGGTTCCTCTCACAACTGGATGCGAACATGTTTGGGCAAGGACTTTAATTGCTATTCTTCTTAAGTTTTCAGTCGATTCCCCATACAACACCCACCATTCAATTGCATTACAAGTTTACAACAAAAAGACATGTGTCAAATGTTGTATATACTCATCAACTTTCAAATTTCAATACATATGTAATTTAAAACTTAAAAGAATTACACAAGATCACCACGTGCTCGCCTTGTATCGCAGACCTCGGTTCCAAAACTTCCCAATGCATCCCTAAATACCTTGATCTACACCCATGTGGAAAATTAGTAAGTACTTCTTCACTACTTATTTGAAAGCATCAATAAGTTGAGTTTCCAAATGAACTCACTTCATTGTTGCAAATTGCTTGTAGTGCACCATCCGGCTCCAACTTCTTCACTACTTGTTTCACAAAGATCAATAAGTTGAGTTTCCAACCCAAGCCTATTGTTATATTGATACTTAGGGTTCAAGTAGTATCTGAAATATGACATATAGAATAGAGGTATTGTCAAATGCATAGGTAATTAGTAAATAATAATACTATGAATTAGTAAACATAAAACAAATTTACTCACCAAACCTTATGCAAAGTGGATGCATAAGTTGATTCTCCCAATGAGCATTTATGATATCTAAGAAGTGTTTGCTATCGCGAGGACCCACACTATAGACACTATCTTTCATCAAGTCTATTGAAGATATAGGACTGGCATGGTTGGGCCCTTCGAGAGCAGTCAGCAACATGTAGAACTTTAACTACCGGCTCTAAAACTTTCACCACTTTGCTTAGTTTGGTCCAAGTCCTCGGATGACATCGTTGTTTGTGCTTCCCTCCCATTTGCAGCCTTGGAACCCTTCCATTCAAACCACTCCTCGAAGCAAATATGCTTCTCACCGGCCTTCTTTGTCTCAATGCTTTTGAGGGCAATGTAGTTGGTGGCAAATCTTGTGATGCCAGGCCTAACCAAGTCACCCCCACATTTTTCCCTCAATAGATTGAGTGCATAGGAGTGGTTGTATACAAAGTTGGTGACTTATCTTGCACTTTCAACCACGATCTTCACCAACTTTAATTTTCCCATATCTTTTAGCATTAAGTCAATGCAATGGGCTGCACAAGGAGTCCGGAAGAGCCGGTACTTATTATTGTTCATCATCTTCTCACCGGCCGACTTGAAGTTACTTCCATTGTCCGTTACAAACTGGACAATATTCTCAATACCCACATCTTTTTCACTACTTCCTTTAACAATCAGAATATATTTTGCATCCTTTATCTCTTTGGATGCATCCACATTTGAGGAACACCGTCCTCCCATCACAATAAACCATGAAATTGATGATGGACTTTCTTGTAGGCCCATCCATCCATCTCGCCATTATAGTCACCCCATATGTCTCCCACATATTCCTCATCTCACTAATGTACTCATCAATCTCACTCTTTTGTTGAGGTAGATAAACATTCATTACCTCATATGGGGTGGGGCCCTTGAATCCTGGGCCGCCCGCAATGGTATCTATCATGGTATCATAATGGGGCCTTGTGCGATGGTTTGGGATGGTATGGTATAGCATCCACTTAGCTATTGATTCTTTAACCAATCCCTTCATCCCCTTCCATGCTCCTTTGATTATGGGTTGACGCTTCCTTTCTTCTTATGCAATTTAGGATCGGATGTTGATAGTGGTGATGTGTATCGGTAGAGGTGTTGGGGTTGCCCTCACACTTTGTGATCTTTTAAAAGGATTCAAAGTTCTAGGACCTCCAAGAGCTGCCGCTCCTCCACTACCCCTACTCTTTGTCTCTGCGATCATCTTGAAAACTTCCTCTACTCCTTGAAACATCCGCCTAAAATCCCTAGCCTCCTCTCGTTGTTTGTATGTCATCAGCATCGCAATGTCATCATCAGAGGAGGAGGAGGAGGAGTCATCATCATTGTATCGTCTTCCTCCTCCCATCGAACTCCTCACCGTATCCTCAAGTTGTTCTCTTATCCTTTGCTTGTCGCGCCTTCCTCTTCTTTCTTCCCCTCAAACTATCACCAATCTCCTGGCTACTTCAAGAGGGACCATATGACAACCTACAACATCTTTAGATCCTCCAGGTCGGATGTTGTTTAAGTCTCTTGGACCCACCTCCCATAAATTGCATGTGACAATAATTACATATAGATTTTCTCTTATCCCCATCAATGGGAGTACCATGTAACCATGCAATGTCACCCCTATTTTGGTGGTTGGTCTCTCTTGTTCCCTCTGTTCTCTTTGTTCCCTCCGCCCCTTTGTTGACTACTTTCCCCCACCTTTTGCTTGCCCCTGCTGACGTTGTCTATCACGATCCGCCATAATGATACTTGTTTATCGCAATGTAAGTAACACAAATAATTAAAAAACTTAATGTAGATGCACTTCAATTGACACTTTTAGGTTACTAATACACTTGTATAGTTATTTAATATTTTTCCCCTAACCCTTATATTTTTCACATAATTAAAACCAATTTTTTATATATAATGTTAATATAAGTATTGACCTAACACAACAAAACTATGAATTAGTAAACATAATATACATGTAATGCATCTCAAAACATATAGAAATAACTTTCATATTTTTTCTTTATTTTTTAAACTTAAAACTCATATTTTTCCTTATTTATTTCTATTTTTTAATTTTTTATATATTTTTCTTAATTTTCGAAAATTAAAATAATTATTTAAGAGCAGAAAAATAAATCCGACACATGAAGCCGTAGATCGGCCATTGGTGTCTAACATATATTTAATTCATTACCATCTAAGTCATATTACCCTAATTATTTCCTATTTTAGTTGTAGGAAAATGAATTTTTAAAACCAAAAAAATAAAAAAATGCATATGGGAAAAATTTCGACACCGTGAGTGTAGATCGGCCTCCGGTGTCTAACATATATTAATATCATCAACATCCAACAACATTTGTACAAAGTTTTTTTTAAAAAATAGTTTTAGAGAAATATAATTTACCTTAAATAATGAAAATAGGCTTGGATGATGAGCTTAGATGACCCTCCGAGCGTCTTCCCGCGACGAGAGCTTCAACAATGCTTGGATGAGGCTTGGAAGGGAGGAAGAAAAGCAAAAATGAGGAAGAAGAGAGAAAATTTGATTTTCAGCAGCTCTCGGTCAAAATATCGACCAAGAGCTGCGAAATATGGAATTTATAAGGCCTTTGAATGTGACACTATTTGTCACTTTACAATATCTCGCGATATATCGTGATATCTCGCGATATATCGTGAGTTCCACGATATATCGTCGAAATATCAAGATATATCGACGAGATATTGTACTTTTATATTTCGGCAGTGTTTCGTATCTCGATCATGTCGAGATTCACGAAATATGGCGATATTTCGCCGATATTTCGCGAGATTTTATACCATGCTTACAACCAACGGTTGAAGCTTCCTTTGAAAATTCTACAAGCTCCCATACTTGATTCTTTGACATTGATTTCATTTCATCTTTCATAACATTTAGCCATAGGTTGGAATCATGAATGTCCATAGCTTGTGAAAACAATATAGGATCCTCATCTATTCATTCTATTCCCATATCAAATTCACAATGTTGGAGGTAAACATAATAGTCCGGAGAAATCGTCGATTTTCAAGCTCTTGAGGATCATCATAGTACCAATGCATTATTGTCAACATTTTCATGTTGATCCAATAGTTCACAACTTGATGAGGTAGTACCTGTTCATGAGGAATTTCTTGATGAGGTTCCTCATGATCCACAGGTAAAGGATTAAGTGTTATAGGTAAAGGAAACATCATTGATCCGTCACCCACAGATATGGTAGTTTCCTTGGGAATGTCAAGTTCATTGAACTCTATATTTTGTTGATGTGGGAACCATTCTTTTCTATACCAAAAAAAAAAAAAAAAGTACCATTCTTTTTTTTTTAAGGGGGCCGTTTTCATAGACGGTCATATATAAGAGGAATCTTTTACATTGGATTTTAGTAACTGTCAGATTGAATTGTTTTAATCTGAACCGTCCAAGAATAAAGTAATGATATATACTTCTCATATACGGTTACTCTTTCAAATACGTTTGTATATATCAACAATAAATAAAAAAAGGGAACTAGAACGATTAGAGAAAAAAAAAAAAAAAAGGAAAGTTGTTTCGTTCTCTACAACTCTCTTTTTTTCAAATACTTTACTCTTGGCCTGCAACTCCTTTTCGTTCTCTGCAACTCTTCTTCAAACACCGGTTTCTTTCATCTCCATCTCAACTCTCAATCGACCACACGAAAGGTACTTGTAGCCCCATGATGCAATCGATCAATGAACTTTGGAAGCAGGGGATAGGGATTTATTACAAGCCAGGGAATCAAAATGGGGAAAGGATTATTACAAACTTATTTGAACAAAAAAAAACCAAACAAAAATGGAAACTGAGACTTCAAGTGATGCTAGCAGAACCGCTTAAACAACAGCAAACTTCACGAACTGCTCCATTGCCTTCTTCACAAATGTTGCAGATACCTCCCAAATGGAATGACAAAAACCGGAAAAGGAAGTGGAGAAGTGGGGGTATTTTGGATTCCAAAGACAAGAAATCAAATGCAGAAATGGAAGAGAAAGTGGCTTGGTGGATTTGGGCTGGGATTTTAGAAGATAGGAAAGATGAAAGAAGATTAGAAAATGAATGGGGAAATGGATCGGTGATTGATGTTGTTGGGGTAAAACAAAAATGGTAGAAGTGGGATTAATGGATGGTTTTGGTGATAGACAAATGGAAGGTGGGTTTCAGTTGAATGGAAGAAGAACAAGAAGAGATTCGTGGGGTTTAATTCAAAAGGAAAAATAAGAGAGGATGAAAAGGAGGCAGCAGCACTGGTTAGCGTCAGCGGCAGCGGCAGCGGCAACAAGCTTGGTTCTTCCCCGGCTCAGAAAGGGCTGCGATGAACTATCTCAGACCAAACTCTCTCTCTGTTTTTTCATTTTTCTTTCTCTCTTTTCCTTTCTCTTTTTTGTTTTCTCTCTCACTTTGTTCCTTTTTTCTCTCTTTTCCTTTCTCTTTTTTGTTTTCTCTCTCCACTTTGTTCCTTTTTTCTCTCTTTTCCTTTCTCTTTTTGTTTTCTCTCTCACTCTGTTATTTTTTTTCTCTTCTTGTATCTGATTTTCCTTTTGGTTTTTTTTTTTTTTTTGGTGAATCCTCTCCACTCAATCCCTCTTTTCTCTCTCACCTCCACAATGACGGCCACCCCTCTTTTAAGATCAATAGGCAGTGGAAAATGGGAGGGGTTGGGGGGAGAGGCAAACCTCTCTGTGATTTATCCTTTCCCATTGATTCTCCCTCTTCCTGCCACAGGTTTCCTCACTTCAACACAATCAACAGGGTCAGCATCGGCGACGAAATCTATTCCCGGAGAGCACCAAACATCAGAAACAACAGCAACGGACATGGGATTCGTCAACGTGGTGGGTGTCGTCAAGCCCTGCTGGTTCTTCTTCGTGTGTGGGTTCCGCTGCTTCAACCTTCCTCACCTTCTTAGCTTGCATCTTCCACGTATTTGAAAAAAGGAGTTGCAGAAGAAACAAAAGGAAGTTGTTTGAAGGGAGAACATATTTGAAAAAATAGTTGCAGAGAACGAAACAAAGGAGGAAGTTGTTTTGGTTTTTTTTTATTTTAATTAGTATGTTTTTTAATCATTATTGATAAATACAAAAGTCTTTTACAAGTATTTGAAAAGGTATTGAAAGATAACCGTAACCGTATAGGAGTTATCTACGATTAGTTTATTCTTGGACGGTTCAGATTAAAACACTTTAATCTGACGGTTACTAAAAATCAGTGTAAAAGATTCCTCTTATATACAACCGTGCATGAAACTTTTAACCTTTTTTTAATAATATTATATTACCAAGTCACTGGCCAATTCAAAAATTGCAAGATCCAACCCGATTTTGATCCAATCTGGATCGAAATTGGCTAGACCCAATTCGGATCCCATTTTCAAGTTTTTAATTGGCAGAAAGATTAAACATATGAAATAAGTGGTTGTGGGCATTGAAGTACAATAGAAATTGATTTTTTACAGAAATCTGCACTGAGTTTGTATAAAAAAATAATGTATATGACCAAATTTCCCTTCAATCACGGTGAACGAAAATCCATTCACCAAGACAGGTTCAGGTGCACGCAAGAGGTATCAACGGGTATTTTGAGGAACATACTCAAATCTAGGAGGGGTTTGTGAACCCTAAGTAGCCATCCAAAGACTTTTACCCATATGTTAACTTAGATGGAATACCTGATTCAAACTCGTACCTCGTTATCTTGTAGTACGAAAGGGCTTTTATCATTGCTAAGCAATTGGGCTATACTCAAATAAACATTGAAAGCGATAATTTACTACTCACTTCCATTCTCCAAGGCTCTGAAACTGTCATACCATGGCGGGTTAAACACATCATGGAAGATTGCCTTCTTCTAAAAGATAACTTCAATTCCCTGCACTTCTCTCACACGTTACGGGAGGGCAATTTGGTAGCAGATTTTTTTGGCTTCTCAGGGTGTATTGGCTCTCAATGAACACTTTTGGGTGGACTCTCCACCTTTTATTTGCTCTGCTTTGTACTTTGATTCCCCAGGGGTTTCTGTTCGTAAGAGTCACTATCAAAACAAAACATAAAAAAACTCATTATCTTGCTAGTCAGCCTCAAGCGGAAATGGATTTCCTCCAGCCATGGCGGGAGCTGGAGGGTCCAGCCCCGCTAGACCACAGCAAAAACAGGGATGGGCTGGTTATTTCACAGTTGGGTCTCACCTGGCACACCTTGATATGACCAATGACCCCCCCTGGCCCCCTCTCTGTTTTTCGAGTGGTTTCCGAGAGCTGGACCCTCCAGCTCCCGCCACTGCTGGAGGAGAGCCAGATTCGCCTCAGGCTGCATGATTGTGAGGACTATTTTTTTTTTTTTTGGGTACTTAGAGAAAGTGGAATGTGTATATATAAAATAATATGTCCACTGCCTCCTACTTCGATGGCCTTGATTGGTCATTTTAAGTTATGGGAAGCAGTTTTCTGTACAAGAGTGTTGCCTACGCCAGCACTTGCATGTGTCTATCTCTCTCCTCCTTAAAACAAGGGGGGACAGAGGTGTCTTTTCACATGGGGAGCAGAGAGATAGACTCATGGGAGTGCTGGTGTAGGCCACACTCCCGTACAGAGAACTTTTTCCCTTAAGTTTATTTACCCATTTGATTTAAAGAGAATTAGAACAGAAAATTAATAAAATCTAATTAAACGGCCTACCCATGAAACCTTTTTATTTATTCAGATATAAGCATGCAAGACCGATCCAAGGAAATAGGGGGAAGGGGAAATTTACTCCAAACAAAGGTTGATTTAGTACGCCAAAAATAAATAAAAGTACAGCTTACATGAGAGTCCAATCAAACATGAGGTCACATTGTTCAGAGCGCTTAACAACTCATGCAAGCACCCCCTCCCCTGTTCCCAAAGAAAAAATGGAAATAAGGAAAAGACAAAGACCGGCAGGGCCATTGCTCCGCCGGACCATTTGAGAAGTTAGATGAGACATAACCATGAATACAAGAGCACTTCAGACACTTCGTACTACAAGCAGTAATTATTCCATTTACATAGTATATTGCTTTAGACCACGGATTCCCTTGATCGGCAGAGCAAAAAACTTTTTGCCAAAGAAAGAAAGAAAATGATACGTCAAGCAATATGCTCTGCTAAAGTGAGAATTTTAACATGCTTTTTTTTCCTCAACTCATGTGGGACAGGTCCAAATACCCGAGTTCCAATTGGCTCTCCTTGCTTGTTGACAAGAACAACTGCATTGTCGTCAAACTTGATCTCACTCCCATCACAACGGCCCCTCTGCATAGCAGCACGCACAACTACACCATATACAACATCTCCTTTCTTCACTTTGCCCCGAGGCTGGGCTTCCTTTACTGATGCTATAATTGTGTCTCCTAATCTTGCTCCTTTCTTCCCCTTCAGAGCTTGTATGCACATCACCCGCTTCGCCCCCGAATTATCCACTACTTTCAGGTTCGTCCTCATCTGTATGAACGTTCTATGCTGCTGCAAAAATGCAAAGAACACTATTAGCTTGGCCACTCATAACTAGACATACCTAGAGAATGAGAATGTTACAGATACAAACTCGAAGTTAACTATAAGGAATGTCAAATATTTCAATCTGTTGAGATAGGAATACACAAGATGGATAATCACAATTACTCGATCAAAATGAAATTAGGGTATAATAGAGTTCCTAGTTAAGAACAACCGAATTGGCCATATTAGTACTAGTGAGCAGGTAACTGACAAATTATCTTTATATTTCCTTGTTGAAATGAGTTTGGATTTTGAATACACAAACTGTTAGCAGTTGAGGAATTCATAACGACGTTTTTAAACCAAGCCTCAGACAGCTGTTTACAGCCCAAATGGTCCAAGTGCCCAAGCTAATGGTCCATTGATAGACCTAACAACAGACCAACTCTCTGAGAAAAGAATGCTTAAACAACTGACAAACATGGCTCCAAATTTTGCCTGGGTGTAAGTTTCCTATTGCATAACTATTACAGTCAGTTAAGTTTATAAAGGTGCAAATTTCAGATACAATATGACATTAAAGGTTGTCCAGGAAAATATATCAGAAAAAGGAAAAGGAGCATGGGAAAGGGGGAGGTGGAGATAGACCTACTAACAAGGATAGGAAAGAGCTGGAGCTACAACTACCTGCGATGAATAAGTTGTGCATACACTACATAATAGGATATGAAAGACACTGGCAATTACCGATCAGTACCCTTCTATTGCAAACTCATAAGCAATATTAACCCTCAGTTCCAGACTGACCAGGTAAACTGTGAAGTGAACACCAGGTACCCGTTGGATAACTACTAATGGTTTGATACTGACTTTTAGTAAGTGGCAAGAACATCTATAGATCAAGCATTTATAGCCATAATTACTGTCTCTCACGTTCAATAAATGATTAGAATCTACCAGATCATGTCCCCAACACCAGAAATGTGATTGATCATTTGACACCCAATGGTTTTTTATTTTCTTTATTTATTGGAGGCGCTCAATAAATTGTTGGCTAGTACAGAAGTGTCTGACACATGCAAGCTGATGGTTGAAAAAATATTTAAGAGTTTTCTTGTTAAAGACTCTTAACTCAGTCTTGTCCAAAACTACTTAAGATCCCTTTAGTCATAACACTGGAACTACATTCACCCAAAAAAAAACACTGGAACTACTAAATTTACTTTAGCTAATAATAACTCATTAAATCCTTCCGATGGTGGACTGATGAGAGGGAAGATGGAAATTCTTTCCTACAAAATAGGATCTGAAACTGAAGCAAATCGATAGAAGAGAAAGGGAGGATATCGACAAGGGAAGAAAAAGAGAAATAGAAGGAGAAAAAGAAAGGGGAAATCTTCCTACCATGGAGGCAAGGTTGTAAACAGATCGGATTCGGCTCGGATAGTGCTATATCAGCATCTGCATCCGATTAACTTTCGGACGGATTCGGATACTTTATCCACTTACATGTAAATATAGCTTTTCGGACAGCTATATAGCCTATCCGTATCCACATCCGTTTAGCTTTCGGACGGACTCGGATAGTGCTAAACAAATACGAATACGGATACGGAAACGGATATCGGCTGTTCATTTACATCCCTACATGGAGGGGGAGAAAGCGATATATCTTAGACTGACTCAACTACTAAGACTGTCAGGCTGGTCTCTCTCTCATTTTCATGCAGCTCCTTAAAACCCCACTTTTGGGCTCGGTCAGGGTCGAAACCGGCCTCGAAACTGAGAATTAGAACCTTGATTTCAGCATGTTACAACAATAAATCCCAAAAACTAAAACCCAACCCAAACCTATACTAATCCCTAACCCAAATTTAAACCGAGCCTTAAACCGGTGATGCAAGAGCAAATCCTTGGACCGGCCCAAGCCTGATGGGGAGCCTACATGGAGATGAACCAGGACCAAGTTTACTTCTGGTCCAATAGGATATTATAGTTTTTTTAAGAGTTTTTTTGTTAAAGACTCTTGACTCAGTCTTGTCCAAAACTAGTTAGGATCCCTTTAGTCATAACACGTGAACTACTAAATTTACTTTGGCTAATAATAACTCATTAAATTCTTTCAATGGATGGACTGATGAGGGACGAGAGAAATTCTTTCCCAGAGAAAAAAGTTGAGAAGTTGTCAATATTAGATTATCTAGAGAAATAGGTAAAAGAAATTTCCACCCAAGATTTAATAGTTGGTCCATTCTCATCCTAGGCAAAGTCCATCCTGTTGTGATGGGAATGAATAGGAACAAATAAGCTTTTGCTAATGTAATAAAGATACCAATTGTCGTTCCAAAGACCCCGCCTGCCTTATTTATTTTGAAAATATGTACAGAAGAAATATTGAACGGTGACGTGGGTAGAGATTTCAGAGGAATACAAATAACCTCTGGTTTTTTTCAGAATTGGCGAGCATCTGGAATAACTAGTGGATTACAACTCTATTGTACCGCAATTGGTGCATTGGTCTTTACAGCGTTAATGCTTTAAAATAGGATCTGAAATTGAAGCAAATAGATAGAAGAGACAGGAAGGATATCGACAAGAAGGGGAAAAAGAAAGGGGAAATCTTCCTACCATGGAAGGGGAGAAAGCGATATAGCAGGTGAGAGAGAAAGAAGGAAAACCAGAATCATGGGAGGAGGGAGAGAAAAGAGAGAAGAAAGAAGCAAAAGGTCTCTCACCAGATTGAGAGAAAAGGGAGAAGAGAGAGGAACCAGCTCGCAAGTTTCCAAACAAACAATTCAATCCACTAATTCCAAATCATGGAGAGGGGATTGGTTACATTACTCATTTATAGAAACAGAATTAAAATCTTAGACTGACTCAACTACTATGACTTTCCTAACTAGACCATGCAGTGGCAGGAACCTTGTACACTGGGTACACCCTTCTTTTATGGGAGGAAGAACGTTGCCCAGTCATGTGGCGGATAGGATGCACAGGGCATTGACCAGGGGGGATTTTTCATTTTGCAAGGTGGCGGGGACAGTCATTTCAGGAGGGCTGTGTCAAGGCGCAGGCCGCACGCAACCAGACAGTGTTCTTCTTCCCTATATTTATTTATTTAGATTTCTCCCTGTAATCTTTCAGTTAGGCTAGAGTTCCTTTCCTTTTTTTCAGTTTTCGAGTTTGAATTAGAGTTTGTTTCAGTTTTAGAGTCTAGTTAGGACTTAGGAGTTTTTTATTTTCCTCTTTAAATACAAATGTAATCAATCTTTAGACAGATTTGAATGAATAGAATTTGGGTTTGTTTATTGTTACTAGAGTGGTACAATAGATAGTTGGTTGTGTGTCCTTCTTCCTCCCTCTTCTATTGTCCTTCAATTTCTTACTCTTCTTTTCTTTTGTTTCTTCGCTAGAGATATTGTTCTGGCCTGGATTTTAGGAACCGATCTCTCTTGATTCCTGTTTTCTTTAACCTGAGATCTTGGGAATTAGTTGTCCTCCACTGGGTAATCCAATCCCTTGATTAATGGCTCCAAAGTCCTCTTCTGTGGGGAGATATTATGATATAGATAAGCTGATGTTTGGAAGGCATTATGCTAGAAATAAGAATAAGAAAAAGGCCGGTTCACTTGACAAATCAGTGGACCAACCCCTTGGGCCATAGGGTGATGCAGATTCATCACCCAAATGGGCTTATTTTCTTAGGAATAAGTCTAGGGTTGGGATATATATATGTTGGGCCTTTGATCCCAAGGGTTTTCTATGTAATAGGCCACTTTAATGAGCCTAAACTAGGGGTATATAGGTTGCATAAGGGATTAGCCTAATACTTAGTTTATTTTTATGTTTTTTAATTGAACCGGTTCAAATTGGTTGCATCCAATTGATTCAATTTAAGTGGTCATGTGATGTAAGTTGGGTTGGATTAGGACTCTATAAGTCCAGTCGTGTTTTGAGTTTATTTCCTTTAGTATTCTAGTTTCCTAGTCAGCTTAAGTTACCTAATAGGTTAGGGATAGGGTTAGGCCTTTCCTTTTGTCTAAGACTATTTTTGAGTCTTCTATATAAGTTTGTAAGGGAGGCCAGCATTGAATACGAATTTTGATTAATCAAAACTCAACTTTATGCTTGCTGCTATTGCTCCCTTGTGTGAGTGTTGCCTTGTGGATCTCAAGGTGCTAGGGTGCTGTCTAGTACCGGGAGGTTCTTCTTCTTCTTCTTCAATCGAGCTTCTTCAAGCTGCTGCTGCTGCTGCTGCCTTTGAAGGAGATCAAACCAGTAAATAATTTTAGTTTCCAGCATATATCCTTCCTCTCTTCATCCTCTAACCTAATCCATCCTTTCCCATCGACCCAATCAGATCACTACAGCCAGCCTTCCATCCCCTCCATTAAACCTACAACTATTCCTTCAAATTTTAGCTTGATCCCCAAGCATTCACCTTCCAACCATCAGATCTATGCCAAACTTCCAGCAAACATCCCTCCCTCTCCCTCCTACACTCGATCCCAATTTGAGTCCCATCTGACCATCTAAACCCCAGTTTTCAGCCTAAACCCTTAAACCTAAACCCGAAACCCTAACCCTAATTCTGCAAATTTTCAAACTTAACCAAATCCAACTATTTTTATCCCATAATAACCCCCTAGACCTGCATATTAAACCGATATAAGACCCATGCCCAAATTCCCATCCTAAACCCTAGAATTAACCTAAAACCTAGGCTGTCCATTCGAACCAGCATCCCCTTTTGCTATTGATCATGTTATTTGGTTCCTAGTAGGTCTCCTACCTATCTAGGACTACATTATAGGACCAACCACCCTCGCACTGGGAGTTGCTGGGTCTTTCAAACCTAGATTGTGAGGGGTATTTTAGTCATATTTTATTGTCATCCCTGCTGGCCAATGGTTACTTATGAAGTGGGGTCCACATGACAAGAAATCTTTGGTGGGGTCTACAAGGAGCAAAAGCTAGTTGGAGGACTTGAAGACTTTTAGAAGACTATTTAATTTCGATTTTCCTAGTTACTAATTTTAGAACATTGTCAAGTTAGTTTCTAATTCCTTGTAACTTGCGAGGCAAGCTATTGCCCTCTATATATTTGTAAGGCTTTTAGAAGCCACCCCCACGATTTAATGAAGTTGCTATGAGATTACTTGTGCAAATTTGATTGTCCTATTGTGAGGATGAAAGGCTGAGAGAGCCGAACTTCCTTATCCGCCTTTATCTTCTTCTCCTATCTTTTTCCCCCGCCCTGCTCGATTCTCTGTAGTGCTGCTGCTGCCTGTGACTGCTACAACTGTTGCAGTGCATCTTGAAGACTAGACCTAGAACTACAGCTCGCGGTCTCTCTCAAATCTCAATCTCTTGTCAAGAGACTCACATCAGTTCTCTCAAATCTCAATGATGCAGATTCATCACCGAAATGGGCTTATTTCTTTAGAAATAAGTCTAGGGTTGGGTTATATGTATGTTGGGCCTTTGATCCCATGGGTTTTTAATAGGCCACTTTTATAGGCCTAAAATATGGGTAATTAGGTTGCATACGGGATTAGCAATTTTAATTCCTTAGTTTTGCTTTTTATGTAATTAGTGGTCATGTGATCACTTAAGTGATCATGTGACTTGTTTAAGTGGTCATGTGACAACTTAAGTGGTCATGTGATGTAAGTTGGGCTGGATTAGGATTCTATAAGTCCAGCCAGGTTTTGAGTCTATTTCTTTAAGTATTTTAGTTTTCTAGTCAGTTTAAGTTACCTAATAGGTTAGGGATTGGGTTAGGCCTTACCTTTTTAGAGTAGAAGTCTATTTTTGAGTCTTTTATATAAGGTTGTAAGGGGGCAAAGCCTTGAGCACGAATTTGATTAATGAAAAGCTTTTGTTTGCTGCCCTGCTCTGTTGAGTGTTGCTCCTTGTGAGTGTGCATCCTTGTGGTTCTATCAAGGTGGAAAGGGACTGGTGGAATCCGGTTGACTCCTTACGCCGTGACGGCTGGGAGGATCTTCTTCAATTCGAAGGTGGTTCTATCCTTCACATCTGTTCAAGCTGCTGCCAGTGGAATCTCTAGTAAGTTTGACACCCAATTTCTTCTTCTAACCCTCTAATCCTTTCCCCCAATCGATCCCCTTTGTTTTTTGTTTGAATCCCATAGACCCTAACTCCATTAAACCCTAGATCTTGCTGCCCAGTTTTACAGAATTTTCAAAACACTTAAAACTCTATAATACCTACATTATTAGAGTCCTATAAACCTGCCTAGCCATACCCCCTAAGCCCCCCTTCCATTAGCCTAACCTAAGCCCTAAATTTGACCTAAAACTGCAATTCTGTCCCACTGAAACTGCAGAACCAACAGCCCCTTTGTTCCTTGTTATTGGTCCTGGTTTAATTGGCTTCTAGTAGGGCTTTACCCTATCTAGAACTACATTACTCAATCTCTCAAGATTTGGACTTCAGATTGCTGAAGAAATAAGGTACTTTTTTTAAGCAGTTGCTGGCTTGCTGCACTTTCTTTAATGTCCCTCCCCTTGTTTTACACTTCAAATTTGTGAAATTTAAGTGCTCTGTTTGCTGTTGCTGTTTTCCCTAATTCTTCTCTGGTTGAGGCAATTGAGGTTTTCTTTCTTCCTGAATATTACTGTAGTGTCTCTGGATCAGTTTGTAGATAGTATTGGTTCGTTGGTTACTTGATTTTGAGTATGGTTTTTGGCAGACGAGTCAGTGTTTAGTTCTGGTGCTCTCTGAGGTGTCTTAAAAAGTCGGTAATAGAGTATGTTGGGTTGATTTTATGGATTACGTGGTTTGCTTATGCCCCCTCCCACCCTAACTTTTTGTCTCTTTGTGATTCTTTTTTTTTATTTTCTTTTGTTATGTGGTTACTTTGGTTGATTATAGTTACAAAATCCATATCTTCCAACTCTTTGAAGTTTCTGGTGGTTTATTTGAGCAATGGGGATTCTTCTGTTTTGTGTAAGTATGAAATCATAGTACTTGGATCAAGTAAAGTGTAAATATCTGGTTCTGAAGTCAGATGAGGTGCAGTTTGTGCATTGAGATCTCAGATTTTAGTTTTGTAAATTAAGCTTCTCTGGGTTTAGGGTTTTATAAATCTTTTAGATGGTCTCTGGGTAATGATGTCTGTACCTCTTTTCTTTGAAGACACTGGAAATGGACAGGGAGTTCATGCTTCTGTCTATGTGAAAGATTTATCCTGTCCAATACTTTCAGTACAGGCAGTAACATGGTTCTTCCTCACTCATTCAACAAAATAGAACGTTCTCTTGGCATATTTGGAAATCTAGAGGATCTGTAAGTTAAGAATCATTGTGGTTTGTCATCATCTCATATAGATGGGGATGAACCATCTCTTTAGCATTTCTTCTTCCTCTACTCTGCCTGGGATCAATTCTTTGCTTTTGCACCTCTTACTCCCCCCCTCTTGCCATTAAAAAGCAATTGCATTTGGAAGTTTAAAATCATCGTCTGTTTTCAGCTATTTCTTGGAGAAACTGATGATGCACTTGAAGAAGTGTCAGAAATCTCGAGACATGGAATTTCCAAATTTCTTGAGCTGCTAAAATTAGACACTAAGGGGGGAGAATGAATGCTGGATGTGAGAAGATTCAATTTAAAAACTGTCTTTCATGAAGTTCTGAGGATATGAACCACACTGTTAGCACTTACTTTACCTTAGATTTAGGGATAATAAAGAATTATTATATTGGATAGGCTTCATTGTGGTAAATAGGGTGAAATCAGATCTATCACCCTGTCTTTTGATATGATGGTAAAATTTTCCGGTTTCTCTTTACCTCTTTGCATATTGGTGATTGCTGCGATTCCTTAGCTGTAGTACTGTATTTACTTTCTAATTTTTCATATCCCATCAGCCACGTCAAATGGAGTTACATCTTGGAGGTGGAAATTCATCTATGGACATCTAGACTGCTAAAACCTAGAAAGAGAAAAGTGTATTTAGTTAAAACAAGATGGTCTTCAGAAGAACCAGCAACTTCAAGGTAGCTTCCTTGCATCTGAACTACCAAAAAAAGGGATATTAACTTCCTACATTTTCATCCCTAAACCCTTCAATGTAGTCCTAGGTAGGAGTAATCCCACTAGGAGCCAGGGTAATGGGTTCACCTAACAAGGCTGGCCAAGTGGGCAGCTTAGGCTAAATAAGGCAGAAATTAAGGTTAGGGTTAGGGTTTCGAGCTAGGGTTTTATATGGTAATGATGTGCAGGTTTTTAGGAGTCTATTGGTGTAGGTTTGGATTGATTTGGATGAAGTTGGAAATCTAGGGTTTCGGGTAGGATGCCTTATGAAAATGGACTGTTTGTGAGATCTAGGGTTTAGGGGCAGATTTTAGGAAAGGGGCTTATAGGGTTTTAAAATGCAGGTTTAGGGGATCCTAATGATGTAAAGAGGTTAGGGTTTGGAGAGGTTTTCAAATTCTGCTGTAGGGGGCAGAATTTTGTTGCAGGTTTAATGGAGGTCGAATGTGATAAAAGAAGGTAAATAGCTCAGGTCTGTGTAAGAGGGAGCAAAGGGCAGCAAGATACTTACTGTAATGCCTATATAAGGCAGCAGTTTGAAGATTAATTGAACCTCCCGACCTTCACAGTGCAAGGAGTCGATCGGAGTCTACCAATCCCTTCACCTTGATATTACTCACAAGGCACACTCACAATGGAGCACAAGCAGCAAGCATAAAGCTGAGTTTTTTATTAATCAAATTCGTGTACAATGCTAGCCTCCCTTACAAACTTATATAGAAGACTCAAAAATAGACTTAGACACTAAAAAGGAATAGCCTAACCCAATCCTTAACCTATTAGGCAACTTAAACTAACTAAGAAACTGAAATAGACTCAAAATAGAGTCCTAATCCAGCCCAACTAAACAACTAAAACAAAAACTAATAAGACACTTAAATTGAACCATTGGCTGAACCGGTTCAATTTAAAACACCAAACAAAAAGCTAAGTATGGAAATAAAACTAAGTATGGGAGCTAATCCCGTATGCAACCTATTTACCCATATTTTAGGCCCATAAATGTGGCCTATTACATTAGAAACCCATAGGATCAAAGGCCCAACATGTATGTAACCCAACCCTAGACTTATTCCTAATAAAAGAAGCCCAGTTTGGTGATAAATCTGCATCAACTCTCCCCAGCTTAAAAAATTCGTCCTCTAATTTTGTGGTGATGAGGGGGAATCAACATGTGATCAACAGCTTTGACCATCCCCAAACAGAATTCCGGTGAAGCAGAAACATCAGGAATATAGTCTTCAAGGCGTGGAGCTTTCTCTTCGAAGAACCATGGTGGCATAACAAACTCTATGTGCTCTACCTCTGAATCAGCACCAACTGTGAATGTCCTATCTATAGAGTCTTCAGTGTTAGCAACCTTCTCATCTAATACTTGCGATACAAGCTCCACCTCTTCAAGAACAGCATCTTGAATATCATTGATCTCCTGTGGAATATTCTCAATCACCTCTTCATCTTCTGCTGTTTCAACTTTGTCTACTTTGACTTCTTCAACGTGGACCTCTTCAGTAGAATCTTCCACATGTTGACTTTCCATCTTTGAAGCTCCAGGCACTGTCTCTTTCTTGTCATCACAATTCACTGTGAGCACTTCAGCTTTGTCTTCAACTTATGCTCTCTCAATTTCCGTTGGCAATGTACATTTGTATTCAGCCGCTGATTTAACACTAGTGATGTCAGATTTCCAACACTCTTCAACTTGCAAACGGAATCTCATTGATGGAGGCTTCAAGTGGTCTTTAAATTTGAAGGCCTTTTGGGGGTGATGTTGTCGAAGGGAATTTAAGTTACCTTGTTGTAGAGCTCTGAACGTCCGTGGGAAATATTTCTTACTCAGATCTTCTTTCATCTCTGCCCATGTAACAGGTTCTCTACCACAGTAGTCAGGATAATCCATCTGGGTTGTCCACCAATTATGTGCTGGTCCCACTAGCTTGGTATGTGCTAGTCTTATTTTCCTATGCTCAAGCAAATTATACCTATTAAAATAATCATCTAAAGCAGCTAACCAATCACAAAATACCTGTGGATCTGGTCTGCCATCATAGTCTCTCAACTCATACGCCTCTGGAGGTCTATGGTGTCTCCTGTAGTCTCTGTTCCTATCTTCACTATGATCTCTGTGGTCCCTGTGACGTCTGGGATGATCTCTATGATATTCATCCCTTCCCAAAGTTCCATGTACTTCAGAATGAACTTGGAATCTGTCTTCTACATATAGAGGGTTGCTTACAAGAGGCACAACTTGCCTTTGTGCTACAATCTGTAACCGATCACTGACCTTATGGAGCATGTCCATGATTGTAGCCATGGGATCAGGTGGGGGTGGTTGTGTAGGGTACACAGTAGGGTTGCCATGTCCTTCCATGGCTCTGATACCAATTTAATGTAGTCCTACATAGGTAGGAGACCTACTAGGAACCAAACAACAGGATCAAATAACAAAAGGAGTTGCTGATTCGAATGGACAACACTAGGATTTAGGTCAATTCCTAGGGTCTGGGTTGGATATTGGGAAAGGGGTTTATAGGATATCAATGGGCAGGTCTAGAGGGCTATTATGGTATAAAAAAGTTAGGGTTTGGATAAGTTTTGAAATTTTGCAATTTTGGGCAGAATTGAATTTTAGGTCAAAATTAGGGTTAAGTTAGGTTTAGGTTAGGGTTGTCTTATATGGTAATGATAGGCAAGTGTAGGGAAGTCTAATGGTAGAGGTTTTATGATGTTTGAGTGAATGGAGGTAGGTTAGATGAGTTGGACAGCAAGATATGGTTATTGGAGACAATTCCTAATGGAGGTAGGAGTAGGGGATTCTAGGGTTTAGGGTAGTGGGAGTTTGATGAAACTTGGATCGAGTGTCAATAATGATGTAAGGGATGTATGCTGAAAGTTTGGTTTGAAACTTAGGACAGATTTGAAGTTACGGAGGAATCCTAGTTAGGGTAGGAGTGAGAAGAAGAAGGTTTAAACGAAGTTCAAATTCAAACTTACTAGATTTGAAGAGATCTTCAATGGCAGCAGCAGCAGCAGCTTGAAGAAGCTCGATTGAATAAGAAGAAGGACCTCCCGATCTACAAGATGCAAGGAGTCGATCGGAGTCCACCAATCCCTTCACCTTGATATTACTCACAAGGCACACTCACAATGGAGCACAGGCAGCAACAAAGGCAGCAAGCATAAAGTTGAGTTTTTTATCAATCAAATTCGTGTACAATGCTAGCCTCCCTTACAAATTTATATAGAAGACTCAAAAATAGACTTAGACACTAAAAAGGAATGGCCTAACCCAATCCTTAACCTATTAAGCAACTTAAACTAACTAAGAAATTGAAATAGACCCAAAATAGAGTCCTAATCCAGCCCAACTAAACAACTAAAACAAAAACTAATAAGATCACTAAAATTGAACCATTGGTTGAACCGGTTCAATTTAAAACACCAAATAAAAAGCTAAGTATGAAAATAAAATTAAGTATGGGAGCTAATCCCGTATGCAACATATTTACCCATATTTTAGGCCTATACATGTGGCCTATTACATTAGAAACCCATGGGATCAAAGGCCCAACATGTATGTAACCCAACCCTAGACTTATTCCTAATAAAAGAAGCCCAGTTTGGTGATAAATCTGCATCACCCTTCCATTGGGTTTTGGTCTGAACTTGAAATCTCTAATTGCCTATTTGGAAAGCTGTACCTCTCTAACTTGTGACTTGGATGCAACTGAGCAGCTGGGGGAACCAAATTCACCAATAGGAGTTTCCAAAATGGAAACCTCTTCTAGTTCAGGCATGGGCTGTAATTTTGATCTGGCAGTTCAACCATGGGCTGTCAGTGCAACCTAATGTTTAGTTTGCAAGGAACTCTTCCAAACTTATCCCAAGTTTTTAATTCCTCTCAACCTTAATCTAGATCAATAAGTAAAACTTTCATATTATCCTCAGAGACACTTTGTATAGGTCCAACCTTTTATAATTCTTGTGCTATCATATTACATACTCTATTTATTAGAACCAGATTTCTTTCAGATGGATCATGGAAAGGGGATTTGAGTAGGTATAAAGGGTGACGCAAAGGGTCTAAGAGAGTCATATTGTTAGACTGACAAGAGGATAAAATTACTAATCAATACAGATCTTGATTATTCATGCAAAAGGGTACAAGTTGAAAAATATAACGAAAAATGCGACAAACAAGTAACCATGTCGCAACTCAAGAATAAATGGAAAGCTATGTGGGTTGCATGGATGTTTTAAAAAAAAAGAAAAGACTAGTAGTTTTGGTTTTTTTTTTTTTTTTTTTTTTTTTTTTTTTGGGGGGGGGGGGGGAGGAACACAGCTCTAGTAATTGTTGATCCATCTAGTGGAGAGCATTGGAATGCTTATGAAAAGGTAAACCCCTCACATAGCAAATCCAACTTTAATTTGTAGTAAATAATCCTAAATAATTTTGGATAATTATTTTGTCAAAATTAAATTGCAGAGACACCCCCATGGAAAGCACTTCAAGAATGCCCCCCTTGCAAAATGAAGAAGAACTACGGGAATTATTTCACGCTGTGGTTGCTGATAGGGAAGTTACAATTTGCACCAATGAAGATGACCCACCAACAACAACACCAAAGGGGGTATCTCCTTCCAACAGTGTGGTAAACTTGGAAAACTTGGATTCTGAAGACTCAAATGATGATGGCTCGCTGATTGAAGTGTCAGATATGAAGTTAAAAAAAAAAAAAAGTAGAAGAGAAGGAGTTCTATAGGGTCATCTAAGAGGGCAAAGAGTAGTGACAATCCCAATATAGGAGAAGCTATTAATAGAATGATTGCTCTGGAAGAGCAAAGAAGAGCAGATATGGTGACTATGTTAGAGCTGAAAAAAGCATATATAAATGGAGAAAGGATAGACACACACATTTGACACGGCTTATCTTAACTCTTTGGATGGGATTGAACTTGGTAGTAACCACCATCTGATGGCTTTAGAGGTGCTCGAGGACCAAAATAACAGACAGACATTCATTTTGATGCATGAATCAGCTCGTGTACCCTGGCTTCTTAGAGCAATTGAGAGGGAAGTGAGAGAGGAGTTTGGATCCTTTATTTGATGTGTATGATAGATATTTCAAGTCTTCAACTTATGTGTTAGTGTGGTTCCAAATATTTTCTAGTTTTTTTCTTGTAAGACTTATAATGTGTGTGGATGTTTTTCATTTCATATTTTTAAAGTTGGACCTATATGTGTGTGTAGTAAAAACAATATTTTGTAGTTGTTTTTGTTAGACTATGTGTGTGGATGTTTTCTTTCATTTTGAATTTTGAAAGTCGAAGTTATATGTGTTTAATACTAGATGACTAGATGTATGATCAGTTCCTATGGATAGTGATGACGAAATTTTTCTACATGAGGACTCATTGTTGTCACTTACTATTGGTTTTGTACATCATTCGGAGCATAAGAAGAGAATTGATGACAGCATTGATAACGACAATTATATGAGACCACCTCCTGAATTACAAAACAACCGATGTACACACACCATCTAGCAGATCATGCCTGGATATTTGAAAGGCTAAGCCCCGATAAACATCCAAGTAGGGTTTGAAGACTATTCAGTATGTTTTAGGGAGCATTTCACTAGGTTGGTATGTGCATTAAAAGAGAGGTTTAATGGAAAACACAAAGAACACTACGATGGAGGAATAATTGTCAATGGTAATATTAGTGATGGCTCACAATGTTAGAAATGATGTCATCCAGAAGTTGTTTCAGCATTCAGGTCAAACAGTAAGCCGTCACTTCCATAATGCATTGGCAGCACACGACCATTTTGTAGAGAGATTGTACAACCACCCTCATTTGAGGAAACACCACCTCAAATCAAATCCAATCGAAAGTATTATCCATTCTTTGCCAATTGCATTGGAACAATAGATGGAACACACATAAGTGCATCAATTCCAGTTGCAAAACAAATACCATATAGATCTGGTAGAAAATAATGAAGTTACCTAAAATGTAAGTGTTGCATGTTCATTTGATATGTGCTTCACCTTCCTTTGGGCTGGTTGGGAAGGAACAACACATGACAATCAAATATTATGGGAAGCTATCAACACTCCTCATCTGAAGTTCCCCCATCCGCCACCAAGTAACGTTTCACATTTAATGTTTGTTATCGTTATTAAAAAATTTTAGATCTGGGTGACCCCGTTGAAATACTAATTGTCAATCTTCATTTTGTAGGAAAATACTATCATGTTGATTCTGGATACACTCGTACACCAAGCTACATGGTTCCTTTCAAGAATGTTTGATATCATCAACAAGATTTTAGGCGTAGATGACCACAAGGAGTAGAGGAGCTACTTAATTTTACACATTTATCATTAAGAATCATTATTGAGAGATCATTTGGCGTCTCGAAGAAGCATTTCCCTATTTTAAAGATGATGCCCCATATAGTTTCAAGACACAAGTTAGATTGTGATTTCTTGAATAGCTATACACAACTTTATTAAAAAGCAAGTGGCATCAGATTGACTTTTTGAAAAAGCAGAGAGGGGACAGTTTGATGATGAATATCAAGATAATGATAGTGAGTGTGACGATGAAGAGGTCGCGAACAATGCAAATGTGGTAGGTGGTACATAGCAACAACAATGGGAAGCTTGTCGAAAACAAATTGTAGTTAAGATTAAGGAAGCTTATCAGGATTGACGATGAACAGATGAGTCTATTGTGTTTTTTATTTTTCATATAACTATTGGGTATGGTTTTATTAAATGTTATTATTGATAGACTTGTGTTTTTTATTTTTCATGCACTGTTTGGTATGACTTTAAAGACTATTATGGATGGACTGGCATTTTAATATATTCTTTATTCTTTCTATAAATTTTTTATCACTTTAACAATTGGCAGGACCTGCTTTGTGTACTTTGGAGTAGGGTCCCAACTCCCAATCCGTGGCTTGGGCCCATTTATTCAAAAAATGCTATATATGGACCTCTTCTAAAAAAGCAATGTCTTTAATAAAAGTTTCAAAGTTATAAAAATTATTCTGCATATAGGCATACCAAACCTATTTCTCATTCTATTATCTATTATGTCTATAGTTACCAAACGATTTTTATTTTTAGACTATATGATACCAAAGATAGCCTAAACAGGAAATACTTGTTTGCATGACAAAATAGACCACACATGCAGCTAAAGACAGGATGAGTATCAGAACACCAAAACAGATCCCGCATGCAGCTAAAGTCCCACCAAAGAAATCGGAAAGAGAAGAAAAAAGAACCTGGAGTTGGAAGAAGGCCAAAAAAAAAAACAGTAGTATCGGAGGATACAGAGAAGAAGGGGGAAAAAAATAGACAGAAATCGGAGCATACAGAGAAAAGAAGAAGCATACCTGTCACCCGGAGTCGTGGAGAGTTGCTTGAGTCATCAGAGTTACCTGAGGATGGAGTCACAGTGGGCAGAAGACCAAGACGAACCTTTAAAGAATCAGGTAACTCGGGTGGTCGCGTAGCCTCCAGAAAAATACCTGAACGCCTACGCGATGCCTTGACAACTATACTGTTAAGAATGGTTCCAATGGAGGAAAAGAAAAGGTGGTGTCCCTAGAATAGTTCTGGAGCTTAGTGGAGGTTATGAACTGACAACATTGAGATCTCCAAGTTCTGCTTATAAAAAATTCAGGCTAGTGGTTAGGATTTAGGAATGTGGTGGAGGATATTGATGACTTGTACAGTTGTACCAGAAGCAATGGTTGAGTATGATGGGGATATAAACACATTGAGGGAAAGCATGGAAAATTAGGAGGAGAAGGCGAAGAAGAAGAAGAAGATATTACAGGAAAATCATACTCTATTACCTGTGATTCTGGTTATTACTAACATCCACAAGGAAGAAGAGAAGTGATGTAGATCACAGGTTCATGTGTAGCCGCAGGAACAAGCCCCAATACCAGTCCAGTGTAGTTGCGGGATTCAACTACTGTGAGAGGCAGCCTTGTCTGATGATGTGGCAGGTTTTTATTGGTCGATGGAGCATCACATAAGGCAGCCCCACTCCAGATAAAAGCATGAAGGAAGAGAAGGGACCAAGACAGAAATTTTTTTAAAAAATTACTGTTCATGTGAACAGTGATTTGGGGGTACATATGGACAGATTGCATGGAGTAACAGATATGGACAGCTTTGTTCCTATTTTTGTTAACCTGCGTTAGTTTACCTTGTTTCTGTTTTTAGTTTCCAGTTTGGTTGTAATAGGAGATTAGATAGTTTCTAAATTCAGTTTTAGCAAGTTAGTTAATACCAGTTTCTAATCTCAGATTTAGAAGTCTCTATTTTCTTCAGTTTCTATTTCAGTCCTTCGTTTCCTTTTAGTTAGTTTTAGTTTCAATTTTTGTTTGATTTCTATTTTGTAATCCTTCCCAATAGCCAAAGGGGAGTTACTATTTGTAATCATGCTTTAGTTATAAATAAAAGCAAGAGGCTTAATGATCAGCCAAAGATGAGATAGCCAAGATCATTGTTTCAACAGCTGAGATAGCTGTGGGTGAGAGGCCCAAGGCTGAGGTAGCCAACCCCTCCTATCCCTATCCCCCCTTCTTCTATCTATCCATCTTCTCTCTTCTTTATTTTCCAATCAATTTGGTTTTGTTGTTCTGCTGCAACCTATCATCGATCCTACTGTAGAGTGGTTCTTAGTTGAACTGACTCCTACATTAAGAAGAAAAACACTGCTTAAGTTGTATCAACAGGAAGTTCTTGTTTCTCATAAAGCATAATGTGTCGACAGTACTATAATAGACTCTTTTACTTATCTTACTTGGACTTGTTTAAAGAATCCTATTTAACCATTCTATCTTATTAAATATTAGACCAACTACTACACTACTTTAACCCAAGCAACTAAATCAATTGAACCAAAATAACTCAACTACAAATGAGAGCATCAAACCCAAAAAAGGAATAGTCACTAACTCATCATCTCCTATACCTAAGCCAGCTCTTCAACATGGGAAAATTAGCTGGACCAACAGATGGCCCTAAGTGGGCCCCACCCAGCAATAAACCTTGCTGGTTATTTAAAGATTCATGGTTTAAGATAAGTGGCTCATTCAACTTTTAGGAGAATGGGGTGACCAAAATTAATTACGTTTCCATCTTCCAAGATTCCAGCAAAGTTAAGAACAAATTACAAAAGCAACAGTTCGCTGATGTGCTAGCAATGATTCCATTCAACAATGACTACTTCACCTCATAGTATTCATGACTGACTTTACCTTAACGTAGTTGTTAAATTCTAGTCAAGTAGATCATGATGAGACTCTCATGGGCTAGGCCACACTTTGTATACATGTTGATGAGGCATCAAATCATGAAAAGATCCTTCTTCAAGCACAAAATCCTGATATCCATAGTCCATTTCAAAGCAAACCACTAATTGCCTAAGAAACATTTTTAATCACTACTTACGCCAAATGTTGATCCAAGCATATGATCTTAACAATTAGGTCACTTCTAATCATCTGCAGAAACAGAAAAGATGGCAATAACACTCCATTGAAAAACCTATTCGATGATCACTGTAATTATTGGGAAATCTGCCCACAATATCTGCCAAGTGGAAAAACTCAGATAGACCCCAAGGTCCCCCACTCACATGTTCAGTTTCTGTCCAAACAGAGTTTGCTGTGTGGCAAAACAAAGCATTGAAAAATTCGGTACAACCAAACGGATGCATGGAGCACCAAGGGATAGATGTACATACATGGGAGAATAAGTGATTGAATTTGAGAATGAAATTTGACCACAGAACCTATCCAGACCATTCTTTATTTATCCAACGTTACGAATGGCCACTTCATCTTTCCATGTAGAACAAATAAGTGTGCAGACCATGAAACCTTTCGCCTTCTTCAAATGCAAGAACTCTTTTACCGTAACATCAAAGATGGCCCTCAATCAACAGGGATGAATGTCACATGTACTGCCAAATGCAAGGTAAACTAATTTTTTTTCCCATGTACTTTGATCTCAGAGGTGTAGTACTTCCTATAATTTTGTGGCTTTTTCAATAAATAAAGAAATCAATAGCACATCTTGATTTCCTCGCCAAATATCTAACTCACATCAAAAAGTAACTAGAAAGCCCTGTTTTCGACAATTTAGACCCTTGGCTGAAGCATGAAAAGCAAATTCTAATGCTCTATGCATAGAGGAGAAATTAAAAGGGAAAAAAATTCAATGATTATCTTAATTAAATAAAATGCTTGAATACCTGCAGATGCAACTTGCAGGTGCCAAGGAGGAAGCAGGGACAAAAAAGAAACAGACTTACCTGGGATAAGAAATCGCTACATGTCATCCTCACCATCTCATACGAAGTTCCCAATAAGCTATGAGAATTGTTGCCAAGGCCACCGAACATCAAACGACCCACTGCGTTTCACTTGTTTAAAGTCAGTGAGATGTCAATCAATTTACATGGGAAAAAGCTTCCTTTAAGTTGTAAAATACTGAATTTCTATTCTCATAATCAATTTCAATGTATTTTTAACCAAGAGGCCTATGAAACATTCCAGTATTTCACTGAAAATTTTCAACGCAATGTTCAAATCTGTAGAAAATAGAAGTATCGGACAAATAATTGAAAAGAATGAAAATCTTCTGTTAAATTTAGCAAATATTAAGCAGGGTAAAATATTCAGGACTTAACAAGGGAGAAAAGAAAAAAGAATACACATATAACTAGAAGCATCTATTAATACAAATAAGAGGTGAGTAGGGGATTTGCATAGGTCCTACATTGGCTCAAAGTTGCAATCCCTCTCTAAGGTGGTTAGCATAGTATTTGCTACCATAGTTGTCAAAGCATCGTCTAGGCGTCCAGATGCCAATTGCTGGAAGGGCACCTTGGTCACCTAGGTGATGCCTTGTTGGTGTTGCCTTGATTATTTTTTTCCCTCCGCTAAGCCTAGGATTGCCAACACGCCATGACAACTATGTTTGCTACATGAGATATCTACAATAAAAGCCCCAACTCAATATGTTATATAATATGCCACCTTCTTCGTCCTTCTTGTGAGTCAGACTTGTACCTTCATTTAACAATTAAAACTCAAGGTGCACTATATGAGGAGACCACCAGCAAGGAACATATGCTTCCCAGGTTTCCATAAATGCTTGGATTTCACCAAAATTTAAAAGGAAAAAAAAAAATCAATTAAACGTCAAGATGCGTAAGAAGTAAAAGCAGAATTGTTGAATTCAATATCTTTAAAATTTCAAAAATAAATTAACCATCTTTGAGCAAAATTAAAGAGTATACGAATTCCCCTTGATTTTATCCAGAGAAATTTTGAACCATACTTGTAGTTACATGTGGTGCACATGGGAATTTAGTTAAAGCATCGTGAAAGAAATGAGTCTCTGCCGAGTAGACAAGTTTCTAGTCAATCAACCAACACAAGTTCAATTTTGCACCCTTGACAGATTAGAAACTTTCCTTTTCCAAATTTTCTTGCCTGTCGAAAAAGATTATACAACTGTCACCTCACTGTAATTATATCTTTTTCTTCCTATTCTCCCCCAAGAGAGAGCAAATAGGAATAAGTGATTTCAAACTCACCAAGTTACAGCATATATATTTATCAATATTTCAATCTATGACAAGGATTAATGAATTAATAAAAAAAAACTTCTCCTGTTGCATGGAGAACCACTCACTACTAAAAAGTGTGATGCTTTCAACCCCATCTAGGTATGTGTCATAGAAAATCTGTTTTGGCAAGCACCGTTCTGCTTCTTCTCTTCTTTTCTTTTCTTCTTTTTTTTTTTTTTTTTTTTTCTCAATTGACTTACTTTACCCATATTCTTGACCTTACCCTTACCATTGAATAACATAGACCGTTGCAATCTCAAACCGATCATTCAATTCATTGATCCTTCAAAGCTCTTCTAAAACCTCCCAAACATCTTTGTAACTTTACTTTGTAGGACTCTAGGTTTGAGCGCTAATGAGAGTCTAATGAGAGTTCCATCAGCTGTCCAGCATCACCTAGCTCTTACTTCACTCTATATTCCAGTCTTCAGCTTTTTCAATAGCCTAAAAGCTGACTTCATTGCTATGTTATATTGAAACAAGTGGAGATATTGAAGTTCAATACCAACCTATGGTGTTAAGTTTCAGGGGGGGTGAGAGGTGTATAACTTTTCCATTTTAAACATTTTCCTAATTTTTATATCATAAAATTAATTCCATAATACTCTCGACCTTTCCACATTTTATATGCAAAAGCTAATGGTCAAAAAAAGGGCGTGAGTAAATAGCTCCAGCTCTTATCCCATCCATATTCTTGATCCATTCCAGATCTTAGGTCAAGTGTCAATCCACATGAATGGACTGATATGGGTTCAGAAGCAAAACTAGAACCAGTTTCCTGTAATGTTATAGCTCTATATCTTCTTTTCAAAACCCTCATGGTAGAACCATGGTTTCAAGGACCACAAAGGCTAGCAGATAAAGTTCAATTATTTAGACGAAGAAGATCAAGGAGATCATCAGATAAAAAAGTGATCCCTTCTAGATCTAGGGTTTTCCAATCAAAGGTCACAGTGATGGGATATCGAGGCCTCTTCTAATAGTTCAAAAGAAGTTAGCTTCAGGTGGCTGATGATCAATAAGTGCACAGAGATGACAGTTATTATTATATATTTTTTTAGTCCAGACTCCAGAGGTAGGTAACATTGATTTGCTTATGGTTGAAATACATGATTTCATTTTATTGCTTTAGAAGAGAGTTCTAGAGACTTTTTCTCATCAAAGAACTTCAGAATCACCTTTGTCACAATATATCCGAAAGCTTACAAAATCAAGGTTCAAAAACTCAGACTTAGGCCTCTTTTCGGCCTGACCGAAATGGGCGAAATTTCGCCGAAACAGTGCATTTTTTGCTAGTATGTTTCAGTTGGCCATTTTGGGGGCAAACAGCCATATAAAGCTCCGATACTTCAGCAAAACCTTATTTTAACCTATATAAACACATGTAAACCATCATATTGCAAGAAAAGTCACACAAAGTGGTGGTTTAGATTTGCACCCATGGTTCGCAGTATACATTTCTACACATTATTTTAGTACTAAAAGACTGAGAAGCAAAGTAAAACAAGTACACTATGCACCACGAATGAAAAAACATAATATTGATCAATTTTGAAATAGTACAAAGCAAATGTCACAGTGTGCCAAGTACAAAGTCCCAACGATACGATATTAAGGGCCCCCTCAAGCCATCCTAATGGTTAATACCCAAAAGAGTTACGTGGAGCATCAAGTCCACTCATGGACCAATGGTGCCGACACCAATTTCCTTCAACTGTATAACAAATGCAGACCATGTCATAGTGGCCGGAACAAACACTTGAACTACTCCACAACTGCCCTGTAAATGGCCTCACCTACAGACTAGAGGTAACCTATACTAGGGAATAGGTCACCATACTGGGACGAACCAACCACTCAGCCACTGTAACTTGATGGTGTTGCCAGCATGTACGACTGGCAGGCCGGGTAGGAGAAGAGGTTTTTCATGGTTTTCCACAATGGACAATCCAGTCTTTATTTTCAAACCAAAATGAAATATTTTTCCTTGTTTTTCCCCCTTTTTCAATTTTTAAAATATTTTTTCTTAATTTCAAAAATTTTAAAAATATATTTACCGTCAGGGAAAAAATATCCGACTGCCTGTGGCTGTGCAGTAGCGTGGGGGCAAATGAGAGCACACACATGGGCATATGCTTGGATGGGATGTTTTATTTCACTAGGAGCTAAACGGTCACACGATCCTATGTCTGGGTGCAAGAACCATGTGACCAGGCAGCATTCTTTATCCCATAAAAATTTCATCACCAAATTTAGGGTACTTGTCATATTTTTTGCAAAAAAAAAAATCATTTTTGGGAAGAAGTTCCTACTTTGAACTATTGAATATGACCAAATCTTCACCAATATGCAGCAAACAATGTCGTTGGAATGACATGGCAAACCCAACCACCGAATCCCAGTAGTATGTAGAGGTGAGGTGGGAAAAATAGCAAGAAAAAATGAGTTTTCTTCTTCCCGTAGGTGAATGCGACCAGACTGACTCGAAATAGGTATTTATAATACCCCCATAAGTCATATTATTTTGACATGAGGTCAAAATTTCGGCGAAACACCAAAATTTCGAAAAATAAGGTCGATCGGTCGATCCCTTAATTTCCCAGGCATTTCGTCTCAAGGCCTTCAAAATTAGTGTAATTTCTGAAATTTTGCCGATATTTCAGCAAGTTTTTGAACCATATACAAAATGCTTCAACTGAGAAGATTGTCATCCTAACAAGATATATATTTTTGTTCCATGGAGAACATCTAGGTTTGTTTTCTGTATGTAATAAAATCAAGGGGCTGAGACTCAATACGATGCAGAAAGTTCAAGCAAGGTCTAAACAGCTTTGAAATTTCAACACCTTGAATATAAAGAGGACTACAGGTTGGAAGAGAAAATGTAAGTGATTTTCCCATTAGGCTGTCAAATTTGATGGGTCATTTCCTGTAAATTCAGTCACACTGACATTCAAACATAGATCTTTATCCTCATCAAAAACTTCCAGTATGCCATAACAAAGCACTCTCTAGCTCCAACCTAATTTACTACTACTCTTGCACTCATATTTACTCTAATAATTTAAGAAATTCATCAGATTTGTTCATAATGATTTATTGTCACTTACAGAATACAAAGAATTTCATATTGCATAGTAACAATTAAAAAATTTCTCTTAACTATAAAAATTGAATGCACATGGATAAAGCAACACATTCAATCACAATTAAATGAAGTAGCATATGATTTCCTAAGATCTCAAAACAGGAAAAATAAATAAATAAATAAAAAGGTGCAACGGTGGAGAATACTGCAATATTGAGAGAGCAAAGCAGAGAGTGTATGCACAACTAGGAAGAGACGTTACAATTGATAACCTAATCATAATGCAATCACTACTAATATATAACATTTCCAAGAACGGAAGGGAATGCTGGATAAAACGTACCAATTGAACCCTTGGAAGTTAAACTCGCAATCATCTTTGCTAGAAATTCTGATCTAAATAGAGAATTTCTTAAGCAACCTGTTAACGAAATCAATGACTACCATTAGACTACAACGAATTAGATTAAATTCTTAAGCAAGCAAAATCCGGACAAGAAAAAGAGTTACTCGAAGCAGATAAGAGGTATATAGCACTGGAACTGATCAATAAGCATTATCTTTAAGCTTTAACAGGATAACAGTATAGAGAATCAAATTTCAGGAAGTAAAATGATACAGACCAACCAAAGAGAGTGGCCATACCTCAACGCCCGCAGTTTCGATATTGGTGGCGTCCGACTGTCTTCTTCTCCAAACCCAAAATCTCCCTGGGTGTCAAACTCTCTCTGTCAATCTGTCTGTTTGGTTCGGTTTCAATTTGGTTTCAGCGGTTTTGATGTGAGAATGGGTGAATCCGAAACCAAATGGTTATTATTATTCTTATCAGTCAGTTTGGTTTGCCATACCCACAAAATAATGGGTGAAAAGCAGGGGGTTTTTATTATTTTCAGGTTGGTATCAGTTTGGGTTCAGTTTTCCATGTCCGATTCAATTTTGGTCGATTTTAGTGCGGTCTGATTTGATTTTGGTTCGCAATACCCTCATTGAAATTCAATCCAATAGGGATCAGTTTGGTTCGGACTAGTTCAGGCCAGCTCTGCCCAAGTCACCGGTTCGTTTTGCATTTTGACACTCCTACCAAAACCCATTTGGAGACAATCCCCCCCCCCCAAAAAAGACACAAGAATATTTACATGCTACAAAGA
Source organism: Telopea speciosissima (assembly GCF_018873765.1). Lineage (NCBI taxonomy): Eukaryota > Viridiplantae > Streptophyta > Magnoliopsida > Proteales > Proteaceae > Telopea > Telopea speciosissima. The sequence continues at coordinate 46,547,919 of NC_057924.1, forward strand.
GTTTGATTGCTGCATTAGCATGCTTTGACGTGGTAGCACAATTGGCACCTCCCTACCTAAAGGCAGCCTTACTCTAGTAAACCTTCCGAGCCTCTGCATGCTTGGATGGATCTGCTAGGGACACTGTTGCAATTGCAACTCGGCAAACAATGTGCTTTCTGGATGCTACCTTTGCCCCTCTCTATGGTATTGTGACGTGTTTTTTGATGGTCCATAAACAAACAGTGTTGAGTTTGCTCTGCAACTTTAGGCCAAAAAGTAGGACTACCCATCAAACTAGGTCAATCGCTTAAAAATTGTGTGAACCTCCAGCTCCCTCGATTCGGATTGTAATGCTCACTCTCAAAATGGAAGGCTTCACTGAGAGAGAAAGTAATTCTGTTAAGTGTAGTATTGTGTGTGCTACCTCCCCATCTATGGATGAAAAAGAGAACGTACATGGAGGAGGTTGATATCTGCATTCATGAGCATTGAAATATATTTAAGAGAAAGAAAGGGCTTAGAGTAAGTTAGCACCAAGAAAAAGTAAAATGAAGGCTAAAGACTCTAGAGGGAAGAGGGGGCTATTACCAAAAGAAATGTACTAAGGGAGGCTCCATTATAGAGCCTTTGGCAGTGGATCTAATTCCCTAGGGATCTACTCCTATGTATGATCGTGTAGAATACTCTTTATATGCATGTAATATATTACCATAGGATTAGTTTAAAGATCATAAGAATGCTCTTTTGACCACTAGATTCTTTTAAGCCATTTGAACTTGATTTCCAACTTCATGCCTATTGTATATAACCAGATTTTAGCTTATAGGGAACCGTATTAAACACGTATCATATTATTGTCGTATGAGTTTCATTGCGTTGGATTTTTAAAAAGCATTATTGTCTTCTCATCCGTTTAATCCTTTACGTATTCGTACTCATTTTATTTTGGGTAAAGTACACGTACCCACCTATAATGCACCCAATATTCCTCGTACCCCCCTAAGCTTCCGATAAGTCCACGTACCATCCCTCAATATTCCACGTACCACCCCTGCTTTACCCCCCTAATGCCATTTAAATCCACACCATGTATTAAATGCTAGAAAATGACCAAATTACCCTTTCTTCTATCTTCTCTAAAATCTGAAAAGACCTAATTACCCTGACCTTATTTGCTAAAATTGGAAAAGACCAAAATACCCTCATCTTCCCCAAATCATCATCTTCTTTTACATATCCACCACCAACACCACCACCGCCACCCACCATTAACACCATCACCACCGTGAAGGCCCACCTCCAGCACCACCTCCAACTCCTCCACCTATACCAAGCTCTGGTTTGTCTTCATTTTGTGGTGGAGAGAGGTTTGATTTGTCTGATTTTTTTTGGGGTAAAAGTTTGATTTTTCTGGAAACAAGCTCTGGTTCGATGTTGGTCACTAATTCGTCTCTTTTGAACATGAGCTGTGAATTTTGTGACACGATTTTGGTCATTAATTCGACTCTTTTGATCTGGGTCTACTAGATTTGGTTAGCTTGATCTGTTGAACATGGCCCAAATTTGTTTTTTTTTTTTTTGTTTTTATAGTGATTTGGGAGTTACAGTTCCAATTCAATCCCTCCGTTTTTGAATTTCTCCTTCAATAGAAACGAAAATAGAGTAGAATGTGCACTTAATAACACATTCAAACACAACTAAGAACACTTAACCTAGAAACCAATAGGTTTTTAGAAGGGTTTTACCTCTAGTTTCTCCCTAAGTGCCATGCTCTCAGAGATGCTTTGTTCAAAATGCTCCTAGGAGTGTGGTGGATCTTTTCCCTTAGTCGTCTAGGGTTTTCTCTTTCAGATTGCAGTACAGTTTAGAACCAATTAGAACACTGCCTTCCGCTCGCTTAGAACTTTGTGAGAGGGCGAAGGTCTGCGTGTTGCGGTTGTATCCTAAAGTACATTCAGTTATCTTATATGACATAAGAGGTGTATTTGCTAAGATTTTTAGTAAGTTAGCATACTAAAAGGAGATCCTAAATTATTTTGAATGTTTAGCTTCTTGAACGTTCTCGAGACCATAGAATTGGGCTTTGAAGACCAAGTCTTGAAGATCAAAATCCTTAGCCTTGGATGGAAGATTACCTGTTCTGAGAATGGATAGAAAGATGGAAAAGATCTCTGGGTCTCTGTCCACGAATCGAACAACTGATGGAATGGCTGATGCATCGGAAAGCATGGAAAGGAAGGATTTAGAACCAGCTTGAGCAAGGGTTTGTCTGGTGGTTTGAAAGAGAATTGGTAAGGGAGGGGGACTCGGTGGTGGAATTGGTACAGGTGGAGGAGTTGGAGGTGGGGCTTCACGGTGGTGATGGTGCTAATGGTGGGTGGCAGTGGCGGTGGTGATGGTGGTGGTGGTGGTGGTGGCAGTATTGGGTATGTAAAAGAAGATGATGATTTGGGGAAGATGAGGGCATTTTAGTCTTTTCAAATTTGAGCAAATAGGTCAGGACAATTAGGTCTTTTCAACTTTTAGAAAAGATAGAAGAAAGGGTAGTTTTGTCATTTTATAGCATTTAATACCTAGTGTGGACTTAAATGGCAATGGCATTAGGGGGTAAAGCAGGGGTGGTAAGTGGAATATTGAGGGGTGGTACGTGGACTTATCAGAAGCTTAGGGGGGTACGAGGAATATTGGATGCATTATAGGGGGGTACGTGTACTTAACCCTTTTATTTTTGGTACTGAACTTACTAACTAAACTCACATCCCTAACGTTCTCTCTCCTCCTGACAATATGGATATCTATTAACAAAACTCATTCTCGTGTCCCGATTGATGTGGCATGGGAGATTCTTTTTACACGGTGGTGGCAACAATATTCAACCCTGAAACAATTAAAATTATTAGAAGGGAGAGAAAATGAGCAATCTACATGTTGCATGCATCTAGTGGCATCTCCCACCCCCAAGTAAATGGGGGCACGGTACTACATCCTTTAAGTTCGAAATCTGAGATAGCCTCTTCAACCATCTACCGAACTTTTCCTCTAGTGCTTGAATTTTCATTAAAATCATCCAGGCATAATTATGGGTGACTCATAGTTCGTCCTACCTGAGCAAGATCCCTCCATAGATTTGAGCAACCTCTACTTTTGGCTCGTCGTAGATGAAAGGAATTTGACGCATGAGATATAGGTAAGCAGCATAAATTGATAGGTCAAAAATCTTTCTAGACGCAAAGGGAAGATATAGTAAAATATCATCAGTCCAAATAAGGTAGAAGCCACCAAAAAAGCCCTTGGGGGTTTAGAAAGAAAATATTAGTAAATCTTAATCTTCTTTTTGTTTTTACTTTATTCATATAAGTTCAAGTTCGTTTGGTTTCCATTAGAAAAGCTAGGCATGGTTGGATTGCAAAACACATGCTGATAAGGTATTTTATAGTCAAGGGTTGACCACTCCCTTGACAGTTCCAACAAAGAAGGCTCATCATTGCTAAGGTGGTTGATCAAGGTAGCCACCCACACCAATGAGTGATCACTAGACTTTTATTGGGGTAATGCAGGGACATGAAACTAAAGATGACATCGAGCCAATAGGGGAAGTTTTAAGCTCTTCGATAATGACTAATGTTTCAACAAAAAAAATTGATAATGACTAATGAAGGAGAGGGGTCATGAGAGGTGGGGTGAGGGTTGGTCGTAACAACAATTTTTTTAAATTTAAAACTGACACGGTTGCTAGCCCATTATTCTTATTAAACAAAGTTTACCCAAGCTGTTGGTGGTAATGGAAGTGGTATGATACCAGATACATAACAAAAATTGCGGTAACAAGATCTCGATGAATAAATGTGATAACGAATCAATAATGGGATAGATAGCTTACCTAAAACGAACTAGATGCAGGTTCCTCCAAAGGAATGCAATACAATAACACAAACACCATTTGATTGCACCAACTCCAATGGAAAAAATCCTTGCTTGAGGAAGAAGAAGTTTCTATTTTTCTCTTATCTAAGAGAATATTGTGTTGACTAAAATTGTACTACAATTTAGGGTTTGACCCAAGCTTCTATTAAATAGAAAAAACCTACTTAGGATATTACAATCTAACAATCAAGATCATGCCAAGTGGTGTGATCCTAAAGGGCTACCGCCTTTAAGATATCTTTAATTACACAAAATGACATCTTTACAAAAAGCGTAACTTGAAAACACCTTATAGATATTTTCATTACACTTTATGCCCCACACTACCAATATCCACAACTCACTGTTAGAGTTTATGAATTAGGGGTACTTTAGTCCATGTCTTTGTTATAAGTCACTAGAGTTGTAATTTTTAATTTTTATTTCTTTTTATCTTTTACCTCCCCAAGGAGGTCTTTGTAATTCTCTAAAGTATTTTTAATAATGTGAAGTAAATAGGTGTTAGGAGAATACTCTCCCAACACACATGATTCCCTCACCCTCTCTTCTTCTCTTCTTCTGCTCCTTCTTGCTGCAAAGCTCTCCTCCATTACTAGAATCTATTCACCTTTAAATCCTAACTTGGTATCAGAGCTAGGTTTGAGAGCCAACTAGGGTTCTAGCTGCCTTGTATCCTTTTTTGGAACCCTAAAAAATTTAGAGGGTTCCAATAGGAGGTTATATCATGTAAAGAAATATACAAAAGTAATCTAATGAAGTTCTCTCATCATCAAGAAGGTCATACACAATAAGTTTGAGAAGTTTGAAGAAAGACATTAGGCAGTTTGCAGCTCAAATCAAAGAAAGATATCCCAGATTACTGTTCCGTGAACTGTAACCCGAGAACTGAAAATGCTCTTCTTCTTTTTCGTCAGAGCTTTGTTGGAGTCGGTACTTGGCCCATTCAAGTTGTCTTAAGGTCCCCTTTCAAACCCTTAAAAGCTTGGTTGCAAAGGAAGACAGCCCAAGGTCTGCAACTCCTATTTTTGGCTCTTGCTACTATGATTCCGCCAGCTCTGTTACTACTTCTTATTTGACTTCTTTTTTGGAAACCAATGCATTAAGATGGTTATTAGTTGATGAGATTGGAAGGTCTACATCTTGTTACACTCGTTGGGTATTATGCACTGAGGTTCTTTTGAAGTTTTTTGGTTGTTATGTGGTGTATGGCTGCTGTGAATGAAGTTGGACTGCACATGAAGTGTTTGATTTAATGTTTGTGAAGGACTTATCCTCCTTTTTTACTGTTGTAACTACTTGGGCAGTGTATTGCCCCTTGTTTACTGGATATCTTGTCTGTGTTTGGGTAGAGTTTACTCCCCATTTGTGCAAGACACCATTCTGATTTGTTGGGCAGTGTCTTGCCCTTTGTTTGTTGGATATCTTGCATGTGTTCGGGTAGAGTTTACTCCACATTTGTGCAAGACAATATTCTAATTTATTTGGTTTTTTGGTACCTTATCTACTATGTCTGGGGCTGATTCTGAGGTCAATGGCCTACTTCTGGCTAGTGGTATCCCCACTATGGCTTCCAATGATAATCCCAACACCTAAATATCGGTTGTGAAGTTGGAAACAACCAACTACTTGGACTAGGGGTGTCAATTCCAAGCCCACACCAGTAGAAACGATCTATCCCGATCGATCACAACCCAGAATCGGCATGATCGAATAATAAATATGCGGGGCTTAGCACCCGATCGATTATTAAACGATCGTACACGGTGCAAAGGAGGAGCCCGACGGTCTCCCCGACCGACCTGACCAAATGTATTAATATAGTGAAAAATGTGAAATTTAAGTCGTCGTGACTCGTGACTATGTTCATATATATTGTTAAATATTGTTATATAATAAATTATATATTTAATGTATCTGACATTCTGCATTTCTGCCCGACAATTCAGCCCCACGACCCCCACCCCATCACTTAACTTCTTAAAATTATCTATTGTATTCGAGAATCCAGACTCCATCTATTTAATAATAATTTTTTATTTTAAATTGCACACACTACGGAGTACAACCTGTCTTCAACTATCTCTAGTATTTGACGTAATCCATTCTCTCACTTCCTTCTCACATTCTCTTCTCTTTTTCTCCTCTTTCCAACTTTAAAGAGGCGGCTTCAAATTTTTGACAATATCAACACCTCCGTGGTCGTAGCCACTACAACCACCTTTGTAAGCATAGCGTGAGCGAGAGAGGGAGATCTCTCTCCATTCGATGTTCTGATTTCTCACCTCATATTCTTTGAGAATAAATAGTGAAGGTAAAATGTATGCAAGCAAAATCATAACTCCTCTCAGGTACCCTTACCCAATTACTCCTTGTTGGCTTACCTCTTTTCTCCCTCTCAATCTCTCTTGATTTTATATTTTCAGTGTAATCCTAATGGCATCGGTGTTCCATCTGAATCCTTGTAGTCTCAAACCTGCCTCCTTCTCCCACAATCAGATTGATATGAAATGATTTTAATCTATCTTTCATCGATTAGAGACTGTTTATAGCCCGAATGCACTGATTAGTAAGAAATCGATTATTTCTTGATAATCGACCGACCAACTATTACCATGACCATGTCTGATCATTGAAGGCCCGAGTGCATAAACAATCGGGAACGGTGCATGATTTCAAAGGGTGGTGCCCATTTAGGCCCTATCGAAACCGACTGTAACCGACCGGTTGACACGCCTAACTTAGACTGGTCTCGTTCTGTGAAGATGTCTCTGAGAAGTAGAGGAAAGTTGAGGTATATTACTGACTCTATTAAGGAGCCTGCTACTACTGATCCAGGATACCTGAAATGGGAGACTGAGAACTCCACCGTTATGACTTGGTTGGTCTTCTCCATAAAACCTGAAATAAGTAGGAGATTTATGGATAAGGAGACTGCAAAGGATATGTGGGATAGTATTACCAGGGCCTTTGATCGAGTTGGTGACTATGCAAAGATCTACCAAATTCACCAAAAGGTTATCGATATGAAGCAAGGTGAGAGGAGCATCTCTGATTACTACAACACTGTTATCAGACTGTGGTAGGAATATGATCACTACAGGTACCTTCGACTGTCCAATTCTGAAGATGAAGTTAAGGTCTACAAGAACCAGAAAATTGAAAGGATTTTCTAGTTCCCATAGAGACTGAAAAACTGGGGGGAAAGGCCAATGGCCAACTCGTGGAGATCACCGTGAGAGATTTAAATGTGATCATTGTGGAAAACTAGGACACACTAAGGACAAATGTTGGGACCTTCATGGACAGCCCCTAGGTATGCGTGGTGGTTCAGCTGGTGCACGGGGTGGCAAGTGAGGGGGAGCTAGGGCTCACTTTGTGACATCTAGATCCCAGTCTGCTCTTGATTCTCTTTCACAAGATGATATTGTAGCCCTCCGCCGACTGATGTCTCACATTGGTTATTCTTCTACTAGTTCTACGCCTGGAGGGTCCACTGCTTCTGCCTCAGCTCTGCAGGTCTCATCTGCCGCTCCTACTACTCCCACTTGAATCATTGACTCCGAAGCCTCTGACCACATGACTGGTATGTCACAGGATTATGATTCCTATTCCATTTGTTCTGGTCGGGACAAGGTAAGGGTTGTTGATGGTTCCCTTTCTTCTGTCTCTGATCAGGGTAATGTGAGGGTTACTCCCTCTCTTTTTCTTGAGTCTGTTCTTCATGTCCCTGATTTTGCTATTAACCTATTATCACTAAGTCACCTAACCAAATCTCTAAATTGTTGTGTCACTTTCTTTCCTTCCTATTGTCATTTTCAGGATTTGGAGACAAAGAGGGTTATTGGCAATGGGATTGAGAAAGGAGGACTCTACCTTCTTGAACCACGGTTACCTGATTCATCTACTACTGCAGCTTATGTTTGTGGTCAGAGTGATCGCAGTACTTTGGAGTCTGTAATGCTTTGGCATCAACGTTTGGGGCATCCTTCTTTTGTTGTTATGAGGAGATAGTTACCCCATTTGTTTACTTCTTTTCCGTCTTATGTTTTTCAGTGTGAATCATGTATTTTTGCTAAACATTGTCGAACATCTTATCCTTATCATAGTAATAAATCAACAGTTCCTTTTTCTCTTGTTCATTTTGATGTTTGGGGACCTTCTCCCACTATTTCTTTATCTGGTTTTTGTTACTTTGTTTCATTTGTGGATGACTATTCTCGATCCACTTGGACTGTTTTGTTGAAACAAAAGAGTGATGTTTGTGATGCCTTCAAGAGTTTTTATAACTTTATCAGTACTCAGTTTGGTACTCGATTTCAAATTGTTAGGTCTGATAAGGGGGTGAGTACATGTATGGGGAGCTCCAGCAATTCGTTACTGATAATGCCATTATCCACCAACTGGCATATGTTGACACCCCTCAACAAAATGGGGTAGCTGAGAGAAAAAATCGCCACTTATTAGAAATCACCAAGAGTCTTCTATTTGGTATGCATGTGCCTAAGACTTTTTGGCCTGATGCACTTCTTATTGCTGCCTTCCTTATTAACTGGATGCCATCTCCACTCCTTGGCTCCAAATCTCCCTTGGCACTCCTTTCTCTTCAATCCTCAGTCCTCTCCTTGCCTGCAAAAGTCTTTTGTTGTGTTTATTATGTTCATGTCAACAAATCAGCCCACACCAAGCTTGACCCCAAAACTCTCAAGTGCATCTTGTTGGGCTACTCTGATTCAATCAAAGGATATAAGTGTTACCATCCTCCTTCCCGAAGGCGATTTCTCTCCAAAGATGTCAGCTTCTTTGAGTCTATTCCTTACTTTTCTTCTCCTCAGCATCCTCTTCAGGGAGAGAGTACTAGAAATACACAAGATGCTAATGTCATTCCTTTTCTATCTCCCTTGCCTACCTCTACTTCCCCATTCTTATTTGATATTGGAAAATACAAAGAAGTGGATGTTGTTGATGCTGATGGTGTTGTTGATATTGATGCTAGCAGTGGTGGTGATGCTAGCAAAAAAAAAGAATATAAGGAAATAAGATTCAAAGATGTTGTATTCACAAGAGGTGAATGCTTGCTGAAGGGAAAAGGAAAGCAACCTTAGTATACATTGTAGGGAAAACAACCCTGCCAAAACTCCTCTTTGGGTCCACATCATCAGTCTCATCCTCCTCAGTCAGGTAGCACTTCTCCTTCTAAATTAGATCTTCCCATTGCTATGAGAAAGGGGAAGAGAGCATGTACTAACCCCATAGCCCAGTTTGTTTCCTATGACTCTATTTCTCCTATAGGTATTGCCTTTTCCATTGCCCTTGAGTCTTCTTCCATTTCCAAAAATGTCACAGAAGCCTTATCTGATCCAAAATGGATGCAAGCAATGTCTAAGGAAATAGTGGCCCTGGAGAAGAATAATACTTGGACACTGGTTGATCTTCCCAGAAGGAGAATTCCAGTTGAATGCATATGGGTTTATACCATCAAGTATAGATCAGATGGTACAGTGAAAAGATATAAAGCTCGACTGGTTGCAATGTACAGTCAAGTGTATGGTATTGACTCCCAAGAGTCCTTTGCCCCTGTAGCCAAGTATAACTCAATCCGGGTTCTTCTGTCAGTAGCAACCAATATAGATTGGCCAATGTACTAATTAGATGTGAAGAGTGCATTTCTTCATGGAGATTTAGCAGAAGAAGTATACATGCAGCCCCCTCCTAGATTTAATTGTCCCTCAGCTGAAGGGAAAGTGTGTCTCTTGAAGAAAGCTCTCTGTGGCCTCAAACAGTCTCCTAAGGCCTGGTTTGAGAGATTTAGACAAGTCATCCTAAAGAATGGATATTACCAGAGTTAAGCTAACCACACTTTGTTTATCAGGAGAGGAAATGGTACAGTCACAACTCTCATTGTTTATGTTAATGACATTGTAGTAACTGGGAATGATATTGCTGAGATAAATAGATTGAAGTCTTATCTGGCTAAACAGTTTGGGATCAAAGACCTTGGACTCTTGAAATATTTCTTGGGTATTGAGGCATCTAGATCAAGGAAAGAAATCAACATGTGCCAGAGATAATTTGTATTGGACCTTCTAAAAGAGACAGGAATGTTGGGGTGTAAACTAGCAACCTCTCCAATTGATCCGAATCACAAGCTTGGTGGTCATTGTGGTTCTCCTCTCATAGATGCAAGCAAGCATCAAAGATTAGTTGGTAAACTAATCTATCTCCCCTTGACTCGACCAGATATCAATTATGCAGTAAGAGTGGGGAGTCCGTTCATGTATTCTCCTAGGAGTGGACATCTGGATGCAGTGTATTGCATCATTAGATACTTGAAATCCTACCCAAGAAAGGGTCTTCTATTTGCCAGGCATGACCATTTACAGATCGAAGGTTACACAGATGCTGATTGGGCTGGTTCATTCTCTGACAGGAGATCTACTTCTGGATACTGCACTTTTGTGGGTGGTAATCTAGTTACCTGGAGGAGCAAGAAACAACCAGTTGTAGTTAGATCTAGCGTGGAGGCAGAGTTTAGAGCCATGGCTCATGGAGTATGTGAACTTATATAGCTAAAGAAACTACTTCAAGACTTGAGTTTTGACATAGAAGGACCAATGAGACTCTATTATGACAAGGCTGCTATAAGTATTGCCCACAATCCAGTTCAACATGATCGAACCAAACATATTGAGGTTGATCGACATTTCATCAAAGAGAAGTTGGATTCTGGTTGCATTTGTACTCCTTTTGGGAAGACATGTGATCAAGTAGTAGATATCTTCACCAATGGCCTCATCCCTGGCCTATTTAGTACCTTATTATGCAAGCTGGGAATGTATGACATTTATTCTCCAACTTGAGGGGGAGTATTAGAGTTTATGTATTAGGGGTACTTTAACCCATGTCTTTGTTATAAGTCACTAAAGTTGTAATTTTTAACTTTTTTTTTTTTAATCTTTTACCTCCCCAAGGAGGTCTTTGTAATTCCCTAAAGTATTTTTAGTAATGTGAAGTAAATAGGTGTTAGGAGAATACTCTCCCAACACACACGATTCCCTCCTCCTCTCTTCTTCTTGTCCTTCCTGTTGCAAAGCTCTCTTCCATTACTAGAATCTATTTTTGTTTAAATCCTAACTCTCACAAGTATGGAGTCAAATGATCCATCAAAATTACAAGTATACTATATAAAAAACCGTGAGTGTTAGGATCAATGATCAACCAAAATTATTTAAAATTTCTTTCAAATAATAATATTAAACTAATATTACTGATGCCTTGGATTCCGATCGATCACTATCCAACAACTCACATATTTGGATGTTTACCTTATTGGGATGCGAAAATCATATTGAGGAACATCCCCCATTCACGCATATACATCATACAATGAGCGTTTAGTGTGTAGTCAGTCTTGTAGGTAGACATCAACCACTGGATCACCACGATTGCATGAAATATAAACACAACAATAAGTGCCTCTCAAGTACGGGAAGAAGTAACTACCGGAAGTCTCCTTGCAAATACAATCGCTAAACCAAACCGAAAATTCCAATGGATCAATGTTTAATACAATTAAGTGCCTACATCATACTTCCATATTAATCTCTATTAGGAAAATATACAACGTGGCAACTCTAGAACAGAGTGCCCAAATCTGTCCATAGTTGTAAATAAGTAACGGTAAAAGCGGGCAATTGAATACATTATCAAAATAATCACACCAAACATATGGATATGAAAATGTATTAATTAATTTAATCAAATAAAATTGGGTTTGATGGACATATACATCAAATGTAATTAATCCAAAACAAGCGTCACGAAGGATTTAGATTCACTGGGCCCTAGATGTTTATCAAGGGCATTGGGGGAGCTTGGTCCATCACGTGTAACGTTCTAAGTCAAGCATCGTGATGAGGAATTATGGGGCTTGGCCTTGAGGTATCAGTCGATCTTGGAGGTTTCCCCTTGCACAAGGGTGGGAGAACTAGGGGCGCCTAAGCTGTCTCTTGATTGTAGGGAAGTGGCTAGGAGATTCTGTTGCGGTCATTCTTGTACGCTATCAGAGTAAGGTAGGGAAAAATTGAGCTGGTTTTCTCACAACAATAAGTGTCGTTGGAACCGCTCCATGCATTCCTTCGAGTGGATCAATGAAAGGACAAACTTGGAGAGATGTTTCGCCCGGTCAGATTTACGTTGCTCATCAGTTGTAGAGCGATAAATAAATATTAAAGGGGAAAAGAAGGCTGCCGGGCTGCATGGAGCCTAAGTAGACACAGGACGGGTGAAATGAGCGCCCCACCCCTATTGGATGCTCTCGTGCTGGTGCAGGGGCCATGCAACTTGGCATCGATCCCCCTCCCAACAATTAATTTGTGGAAAAAGGTTATCTAAGCCGCTGAGGTAGGGTACACTAGCACATTTATGTCTCTCTCTCCTCTTCACATGAAATGACCTTGCTACCCTCCAATGTATGATACTATTTTGTCACACCTCGTTGGTGCTCTTCTCTATGCCACTTGTTCAAAGAACCCTCTCCCTTAAATTTGATATCATATTACACGTACATACATTAATAAAGTAAGGAAAAGATTAGACCCAAAAAAATAAAACTACACATAAATGAACCCCCAAAAGAATCATGTTACACATTCATGTATCTTATATAGAGAAAATTATTTGGACCCCCCTAGACCATTGCCTGTTTTCTTACTATCCCCAACTTTTCAAATAATTACTTGACACCCCTGATGGTATTAGTTCGCTGGTAGTTGTTGAATGGAAAAGTCCATTTTACCCTTATCACATATTCAATAGAAAACGATGAAATTGATAAATTTACACCTCTTCTCCTCCTCCTCCTTCTTCTTGCAACCCCATCACCCCCTACCCCCTACTGCATTGCATCTGGAACATGACTATTCAAACAATTACATGACACCCTAATCGATTTAAAAAAAAATCATCTTTTCTTAAACAAATTTCAAATCAAAATAACTCAAAATCCTTAATCGATTTTTTTTTCTTCTTTGTTAAGAACCTCTTCTCTTCTTCCCACGGTTAGCCATTGGTGTAGGAAACCGAAAATCTTTTCCTCCTCGCTACAGATTCATTTGGGCTCATCCATCAAGAAAGGGGATTAAACACCACACCAATAAAGAGTATAGTCCTACTCTCCCCTTCCCTCACCGTGAACATGAATGGATGGTTTGCTATAGAATTTGGTGGAGAGCACAAAGACAATTCTTCAGCAGCGGTGGAGGGAGCAGCCTCTATCCCTTCTTCACTTCAATCAAAGATCGATGGAATATGTTAGAGACATTGGCAACCTTGTTCAGAGTCTACCATTTCAGTCAGCTCTCCAATCTTATCGAACGGCAATACCATTCCCATACCCTTTAGAATTTCTATAGCTTTAAACCCGAATGAGATTTTAAACCTAAGAATACCGAAATCCCAATTATAACTTCCTAAAGCCGCAGAGGCCGATTCAAGAAGTTAGGGTTTACATTCAAATTTTCTATTAGATTGCGTAATCCATGCCTTCTATCTGGGGGATAGAAGCACATGGAGTATTGCCTCTCTTCTAGGCCACTTCGGTAGGGGAATATGAGGATTCTGAAACCAAGAAGAAGAAGAAGAATCGGGCATTACAAAAAAATTAATCGATGACATCATGACTAAACTAACGGACATGACCTACTTGAAAAAAAAGGTAAAATGCAGGGGATGTTCAAGTAATTGTTTGAAAAAGGGGCGATAATAAGAAAATGGACAATAATTTAGGGGGTGTCCAAGTAATTTTCTTTTTTATATTTATACATATATGCATATAGATTGGGCTATAATAAGCTGACCCGAGGCCTTTATCCAAACTGCTCTGGCTAAGCCTCTAGATGACTAGGCAAAATCGGGTCAGGCGTGATAGAGTGATAGGGCGTAGTGGCCCCCAGTCGCATCCCTTATTTTAGATTGGGACTCACATTAAAAGGTGCCGACCAGGCGAGCACCATAAATTCAGTTCCAAGTCAATACCAAGTTGGGCCAGAGGACATTTTTGTAATTAGGAATAGGTTTAGGACCGTTTTCATAATTACAGTAATTTTAGAAATGGACGGCTGATATTAGATCTCATGTGCCTCCTCTTATATATAATGCTTACGCAAAACCCTCGCATTCGCCCGCGAGCTCCATTTATAATTTTAGGGTATCTCGCCAAGGTTGAAACCTCTGCAACTCAAAGCCGTAGCGACTGCTCGAGCTCTGATCAGCCATGGGTAAGCTTAATACCTACATTTCGTTCTATGCGCTTCTTCATTCAAGTTGGAGATGCTTATATTGCGTTTATTTATTTGTTTATAACATCTATTATACGCTTTTGGGTGCTAGGGTATTGAGTTTTCGTTTTCTGATTCATGAGTGAAAACAGTAGGGCATGATTCAGCTTAGGATATAGAGTGTAACTTGCAAGTGGAATGGAGCTCTTTCTTCTCCTCCCCCCCCCCCCTGTAATAGTAGCATGGAACCATTTCGGTGCATGATTTAGAATCCTTCTCATGAATTGTTGGTTGCAACCAGTGTTTGCTGGTGTATACTATTAGAAGTTTGAGGTTGAATTATTTCTATTAAGTTTTTGTTAAAACCCGATGAACAATTTGTTGAATCCCCGAGTACTTAATGCCGGATCAGCTTCTTCTACTTCAATGAGCATATTCATCTTAAGGTTATTCTGTATAGTTGAAGTTTAGTCTTTTATTGGTTCAGTCATACAAATTCTCCGTTTTGAATGATGAATCGTACACATTGTCAGTAGGATGGTTACACAAGGCCACACATTATACATCGAGAACTTTTTGGGTCAGAGAAGTTCCAAATTGTATTTGAGAAGACTGGTAATGTGCCATAAAGGTTTTCCGTGGAGGAATTTTTCATTCAATATTTTTATCATCAGTTATAAATCCTATTATTAGATTCCTTTGTGACGGGGAATATGGAAACATACACAAAGCTCTCATGAAAATAAAAAAAGAAAGATTAAAATCTTCCTTTAATTTTTGCAAATTTTTGAATATATGCTTTTTTAATGAATAAATAATGTAGAGTTGGCTTAGTTACTGTCAATGATTTTTCCAATATGTAAGATTTTAATTGCTTTGTCAAAAGTTATACTCCACACATCATCGTATGGATATATGGAATATGTGAGAAACCTCAATTGAATTTCAATAATTTATGATGCAAGTCTGAAGAGAACCATGTTCAGAGTGCATCTTCTCCTCCAACAGTAACTACTAAGTATTAGCCTTCATGCCTTGTTAGGGAATTTTGGTTTCTATTGTCAGTTGTAAAAAAAAGCTAGAGGCTAGGCCTAGGTGCAATGGTAAGGTTGCTTCATTGCGACCTAGTGGTGGTTGTGGGTTTAAGTTGGGTAACAGCATCTCTGCGAATTGGGGGTAAGGTTGCATACATTATGACCCTCCCCGGACTCCCGTAGTGGCAGCAGCCTTGTGCACTGGGTATTCCCTTTATTATCAGTTGTAGAAAATGGACGTTGTTAACGATATGGAGTTACGAAGTTGTGTGTATGGATGGATTGACTTATTATGATTTTTATTGTCCTCCCCTCCCCCCGGCAGCCCACATTTGCTCTGAATATGGCAGTGTGGTTATTCTGCCTGCGCTTTCTCATGTCTAGTTGCAGTTCGCTTTCATATGAGTTCTTATTGTAATCCTTTGGCTCATTTTGTATTAGGATCTGACATTGGGTCTCCGATTTTCATATTCAAGTTTTGTTGTGTTTAGTTGTGAAATATGAATTGTCAATGTTTTGATAGTTGATACTTTTGTTTTTATGGGTGATATATTAGGTGCTTACAAGTATGTGTCTGAGCTATGGAGAAAAAAACAAAGCGATGTTATGAGGTTTTTGCAGAGGGTTAGATGCTGGGAGTACCGTCAGCTCCCATCGATTGTCAGGGTCACTCGACCCACGCGCCCTGACAAGGCTCGGCGATTAGGTTTCAAGGCAAAGCAGGTAATTAGTCTCTAATGATGGTCATGGTCTGTCCAAGGGTTCCTTTATTACATGCTTTTACTGTAATATGACTTTTATACTCGTCCCCCCCTGCTGTAATTTTGGTGCTTTCAGCTTGTTGATGCCGTATTGTGCTTCTGGACCAACTTTTAAGCACCTTTATTTTGTGCATCTGTAATTCATTGTGCTGCTACTATACTCTTATTTTTAATTAATATAGTATGCGTAAGTACCCCCATCATCTGTTAATGTAGATGATGGGTCTATCATGAGTTGGTCCAACAACTTGGTTCCCCCCAACACATACATGCTCTTCTGAATTAGAATTATGGGAGAAAGTTGGTTATGCCTACAGCTTTTGGTAAGCTTGTGGCATACACCAATCACAGGGCTGGAGACAGGAGAGCAACTCGTTCTTTTCCAATTGGGGAAGAAGAGAGAATGACACATGCTGGGCACCCTGGTGGCGTGCCAGCCTTTTCTCTATAATTATTTATACATTGATTTGATTTCCGACAGGCTCAATGGTATTGCATGTGAACTTGTCTAGCAAAACTATAACCACATCTACCTTTAATATTTGAAAGAAAAACTTTCTTGTCTCTGTTGCACATTAGCAATTCAACTTCCAAAACTCATCTTTGTGTGATATACCAATACTGTGAATGATTTTATGCCTTCGACTGTCTTATTATTCCCGTTTAAGTGAGGCATTTCTGTCTTTCCCCACAGCATCTCTTCACCTTCTGTTTTTCCTGTTCTTTAACACCCTCCCCTTGCATTTAGATTTATTACTCTGCTTTTGATTTCAGAAAACATCCTTCCATTGTTTGTTTTAACAGGTCTAATGTTAAGGTAATCCTTGTTTCAGGGGTATGTTGTATACCGTGTTCGTGTTAGGCGTGGAGGCCGCAAGAGGCCTGTCCCTAAGGGTATTGTGTACGGTAAGCCAACAAACCAGGGTATTACCCAGTTGAAGTTTCAGCGAAACAAGCGGTCAGTTGCGGAGGAGCGTGCTGGTCGCAAATTGGGTGGGTTGAAGGTCCTCAACTCCTACTGGATTAATGAGGTTTGTATAAAGTCATCCAAATCTTTCTTTTATCCAAAGATAATTTTGTCTGATGCTTTGTTACGAAGTCCAGCATTCCACACGTTAGAAACTTCTAGTTTGTAATAGTTAGGTCATTCTTCTTTGTAGGATTCGACTTACAAATATTATGAGGTAATCCTTGTGGATGCTGCTCACAATGCAATTCGCAATGACCCAAGAATCAACTGGATATGCAAGCCGGTCCACAAGCACAGGGAGCTTCGTGGCCTCACCTCTGCTGGAAAGAAGTACAGGGGTCTCAATGGAAAGGGACACTTGCACCACAAGGCACGTCCATCCCGAAGGGCAACCTGGAAGAGGAACAACACCCTCTCCCTCCGTCGCTACCGTTAATTGCAGTGATATTACTTATGTGTTTTGTTTTTTTCTGGTCTTGGGCTTTCTATTGTAGGAATATTGATTTCCATTTTGGGAGATGAAAATTTTGAATTTAGAACCGTTGAATATGCACAACTTATTTTGGAGTAATTTGGACCAAGTTACAGACAGATTTCACGTTCTTGCAACCTTCTTTATTATTTTTTCTTTGCAGAAATCCAATTTTCATAGTTCTTACAACCAACACCTTATCTCAGTGTTAAGTAAACCTACAAATCTTGCATTTGTTACCAACTAGTTCTCTCTCATGGTGGGTACCCATGTTCACTTGTTAAGTAGTTAATGTTTTACTGTATGACATCCTGAAACAGAAAATGTAGCATTTGCTGATGATTCCTGTGTTCATATTCTATATTCATGTTCATGATCTAATTTCATGATGTTTACTGTTATATTCCTCCTGCCTGTGGCTCTGTTGCTGGTGGTCAAGTGGCTCTGCAACGTGAAATAGCACGGTATTATTTCAGTCTTGTTTTGGTGTTGTTTCTAGATCAGGTGCTCAAACATTTTGAGACTTGATGCAATTCAAATGTCTGGAGTATTTCAGTGATTTAGCACGCAATTATGCTCCTAATATGAGTGAACTTCCCAACTATAAAGATGTGTTGTTGGTTGATTCGGTGGGATCTCACTCATTTTTTTCCACCAAAAGCGTTTTATGAAAATCTTTTACCTCTGGATTTGGATTGCCCTACTTCCACACTAGCCATGGTAAGGAGGAAGGGAGGTGTTGGGGGGGGGGGGGGAAACAAACACACCACTTGCCATGGTAAAGAAGAGGTGGGGGAGGGGGGTTGGGGCACCACTTGCCATGGTAAGGAAGAAGTTCCCGGGGGGGGGGGGGAGGGGCGTAACTGGGCAAGTTCACTCGGAGAGCGCAGTACAATGTAGAGGTATATGCTGCGATTGGGAATGTGCTTCTAAAAGATCTGTTAAGAATAATGAATGACTGAATGTACATTAAAGCCATGAACTGAAACAAGTTCTTGCTAATGGTAAAAAAGGGGCTTTGAATGGCCCAACCAAAAGATATTGGTTGGGTAGGTTTGGCTAAGCTCGAGTAATAAAGGCCAGATATAGAAAGGTCACTCTTCTATGAAATTACTTGGGAAAACCAGCAACAAGTTGGATTACAGCAATTTTGTATCGTGATCTGATTCTATGGATATAAGAAAGACATTCGGTATGCACAACCGGGTAGAGTTACGAAACAGCTATGAAGGGGAACCATTGGAAGATAATAACTTCAGCATTCTTTCATTTAACTGTGCTTCACATGGTTATTAACATGAGTCCCCTTTGGAGTCTCGAGGTGGTAGATTAGATGGGCCATATGGGTCTTGGGGTTGAGTTCTTATCTCCATTATACTCTTGTCTTGTTAGTCATATAAGGGGTCCTAGTCCTCGGGGCTTACCATATTTTTATCTAAAAGTTTAAACTAAGAGTATTTCAAATTGTGAGAGCTGTTGGGTACTCGTACATTGTGTTTGGGTGGATGACTATCCTTTCTGTAAAGCAGCCTTTATCTAAATTTTCAGGAATTATTGTTGGGTACTCTATTGGGTGGGGTTTGAATGTTTGATCATGGGATGGACAATTACTGGGCTATTTCAATTCTTGAGTGGATTGCACTGGCATTTGTCTTCAGTTTAAAGAAGAAATGGTAGAACACTACAGATGAGTTTAATGTTGCTCATGAACTCATTTTTCAGGAAGATGGCTGTTCATGTTGCCAAATTCCTTGTGCATTTTTGGAGGTTACTTTCTAGTCCCATGTTTGTTCATAGTATTATGAAAGTGTAGCACCAAATGATGTTAACTAAGAGAGATGCACTTATCTTTTGGTGGAAGTGTTAATAAATTTAGCAAGATGATAGAGTAGGCTGAGGTGGGACCTTTATCTGCTGTTGTGCCATTGTGCGGTGCAACAGCGGCCATGTGTGCACAGTGGGATCCGCTGCTGCAACGCACGATGGCACAGCAGCGGATAAAAATTCGACTGAGGTGTACCAATGGGCACTCTCCTTAAGACCTTATTCGCCCTGTACAGGTGCAACTGGGTGTATGCATATAGGCCTTCATGATAACAGTCTTGTTGGCTTCCGGAAGTAACAGTGCATTCTGTTACTACAAACCCCTTTGAGAACTTCAGAGTAGTACTCAAGCCACACAAGTATGTAATGCAATCACAAAAACACTGTAGTGTTTTTTAAGTAAATGGGCAGCATAGAATATATGGGAGAGAGAGAGAGGTCAATGTCCCTTGAAGGTACCCTATAGAGTAGGTGTGACTCTTGGTTCTTACGGATTGGAGAGTGCTAGGAACGTATCTGTATGTACATGTACATATAGGTATGATGCACCTTGTACTCCTTGTCTTATGGGCCTGAGACTAATCCCATAGAACAAAAAATAATTAATATGTGACCAAAACCAAAACTGGCCCAACTATGAACCAAAAAGATAATATGGGCTGGGCCACCCTACCCGTTCCCTTGCCACGTCACAACCTAGCCCAGCTCGGCACACGTGTGTTAAAAAGCATCCCGGACCCTCCGACACATGGGTGAAGGGGGGAGAGTTTCTCCTCTAAGGGGCTTATTTAGAACCATAATATATTTATGGGAGAAAGAACGTCACCCGGTTGTGCAGCGTACGCCGCCCCTGCGCCCAGACACATGGGCACGTTTTAATGACTGTCACACCACCTGAAATGATGGAAATGACCATGGGAGCAGCAGTCATTTCATGTGCCCCTGTGTCTGGGTGCAGGGGTGGTGTGCGTTGCGTGACTAGGTTGACGTTCTCTTTCCCTATGTATATGAGTTGTGTGACCGGTTTGACGTTTTCTTTCTCTATGTATATATATACACCTTTATTCTTTCCCTCTCTCTCTCTCTCTCTCTCTCTCTCTATATATATATATATATATACACACACACACACATGTACACCTTTATTCTTTCTCTTCCACTTCCAATCTGGGATTAAACATTCCACACGAAGAGTGCATTGAACAAAAAAACAAACACAAGAACACAGAAAGTGTAAGTTCTTTTGGGAGGGAAAACAAAAATTTTAAAAGAAAAGAAAAGATTGAAAAAACTTTTGAAATGTTATCAAATAGCACATTTTATACAACTGGAAGTTAATACTTGAGAGATAAATATCTTAATGGAAGGAGGGGGAGACAACTATAGGCTCGACTGAGACTAGCTACTACATGCTCCTACCCCCAGATAGTCTAGTCCTTATCGTCATGGGCCCGAAAGAGGTTCTCCGTATTGATAGGAACCTCTGTTTAGGTATACTGTTGGGGTAAATAGCGATGCACGATATAAGCCCGGAAGTTGCGGCATTGAGAAATTTGAAGGCTTCATGGTCAAAGTATAATAAAACAAACAAGTACTTGCTTATCTATTCCCATGTGTCTTCACAACCTTTTTTTTTTTTATCTCATTCATTTCCTAACTCTACTCGCCTCACCCACTAGGAGGGGAATGTCTTTCTTTTGAAGGTGCTTCTTGGATTATGCAGTTCTAATTATTCGAAATAATCATTATTTCGATAATGCATGTAACTTGTCCTATTGGTCAAATTTCAGCTTCAAAGGGAAAGGTTACAAAGTGATTTTAAGGAATGTTGTAGACAACAGAATGCATTGAGGTTTGAATTTTATTAGATAATGCACTCCTTGTATTTGATGTAAATAATCATGCTGTCCCAATCCAAATCTTGTAGTAGTTTTTGGAGACGATGATTAGCTCCGAGTTGCAATCCTGCTTTGTGTTACCATAAAAATGGGACCTTAAGAACTCATACATTTTAGATTGAACAACTGGAATTGTTTCTCCTTTTCGATTATATTCGATGATATGTGCAAAGGAAATGGTGGACGTGATGTGTACCAAGGTTGGGGGAGACCCGTCCTTGTAAATTCTGTTGACCACGTAGAATCTCGAGCTGTGTCTGCAAACTCATTTGGGGATCCTCATCAATAGATATGCAGACTATATCATTCATTGTACTGTTTAACTGCCCTTCAAGTGACTGAGGGTAGGAGTTTGAATTTTCCTTTAATTAATTCCATTTTTCCATATTCCATCTCCTCCCTCATTGCTAAGATTCCCTTAGCCTCGACTACTCATGATGATTTCTTGTTTTGTCCCTTTACCAAGAATGGAGTCTTAACTATTAAGGCCGTCGCTAGACTTTTCTCTATGCAGCCTTGTAATGGTGATTCTGAACACTCATTGGTGCCCCATAAAAAGAGAAGTCTTTTAGGTGTTTGGTCCATACTGTGGAAATAAAAAATGCATCCAAATTTTAAATTATTTCGTTGAAAATTACTTAAGGAGGCCTAGCTACTAAAAATAAGCTATGTTATTTTCTTAAAATAGATGATAGTTATGGAAAAGAATATGATTGGTATTTTTTGTCTTGTCATTTTCCACATAGATTTGGGCAGCAGGGTTTTGGAAATGAGAACTAAATTCCTCCAAGCAACATTGCTCCCCAATTTGTTTGAGAACTTGATAAGTTTATCTCTACTACCAAAGAAAAATTTAATGTTCTTTGTTTTTTTCATTACATGCAACTTCTTTTAAATTGCTAGGAACCACTGTGTAAGATCTAGATTTCGTCTTAATCCTCTTTTAATTATGAGGAATATTGATAAATGGATTATAGATTTGAACTTGCTTCAGCCTTCGCTTGCCTCCACCGCTCTCATTCCCCAACCCTTAAGTCTTGTTGAATATCATGAGCTGCTTGACTCTGGTATTTATACCATTATATGTGATGAAAGCTTGTTAAAGAAACATATGAGGCTGAGAAAACTTTTGTATTTAGTTCTAAGAAATTTGGCTACACAGGGAGTGCTCACGAGGCTGAAGCTCGCCAGCTCGGAGAATGCTCCAAAGACTACAAAAAACAAGAGAATTGGGAGCCACAACCATAGACATTTGGAATGATTGCCAAGCTCTGGCTGACTGAATGATTGATTGTATAGGGACTTGACCATGTGATCTTTTTACTATACTCTTGGACATTAAATATGTTATGATTCGAGCATTCCAATCCATTAATCACAGAGGTTTAGACCTAACCTTAACAGAGTGGAAACACAGCGGAAGGGATGATCGAATGTGGTTTGCAGTTACGAGTAGATCACGATCTCTACAGGCTTCTCCACAAGAGAAATCCACACCACAAAACCTTAGGGCGCATTTGGTTGAAGGATTTTGAGGAGTCGGATTCGACAGAATCTGGATTCCGTAATTTTTCGCGTGTTTGGTTTCTCGGAACCCGATTCCGTGTTGGATTCCTAGAATCCATGAAAATCCATTTTTCAGTATAAATTTGGGAATCCACAAGAATTCTCCCCTTGGGGTGAATTCCAAATCGAGTCCAGGACTCTAGGCTCTCATATAAATAGGGTGGATTCTTGTGGACTCCAAAAATCAGGACTGAAAATTCAATTCGATTGCTAGGGTTTTTAGTCTTCAGCCTATCGTTCTTCTTCGTTTTCTCTCTAAGGAACTGAAGAGGAAGAAGGCAATCTCTGGTGAGACAAAGGAACAGAAGGTGAAATCACGACTCTCTTTCTCTCTCTGGTCTTCAGCCATCTCTTCTCCAAGGAACCGAAGACGAAGACGATCTGCAAGTCAAGGAAGTGCAGGTTCTTCTCTGCTCTCTCCCTCTCTATCGTTCTCGTTTTTTGTCTCTGTGACGAAGACAATCTGCAACTCCAAGCGCAAGTTCTTCTTTGCTTTGTCCCTCTCTATCGTTCTCGTTTTTTGTCTCTGTCTCTCTCTCGGTGTCTATGTAGTTAGGGTTTTTTTAAAAAAAAATTGGAATTATTGATTGCTCACTAATTTTCTTCTCCATTTCAGGTTCTACGAAGTTCAATAGGGTACCTTCAACCTTCTCCAGTGGAAGGAACATCTTGGATTAAGGCTGGTATGGCATATTCTCTCTCTCTCTCTCTCTCTTATCTTGAGTTGTTCCCTTTGCTATTACTGCTACTGCTCCTATCTCCGTTTGGCTTTGGCTGTCGCTGCATTTGTTGTTGTGGGTGTTGTTGAGGTTCCATTGCAAAAGAAGGGGACCTCTTCTCTATTCTTCTCTCTCTCCTTATCTGTTTTGTTGTATTGCTGGGTTATTGTTCTCTAGCTTGATTTTCTTCATCATGGTGTCATAGTATACTACTGCTGAGGGGTATTGCCCGTGATTTGTATGGAGGACATGTTATACATTTGTTATCTGCAGTTAAGCATTTATTTGTTTGTATTTCGACAGCTTCTTCACATTTTCTATCTGCTACTTTATATGGAGTATTTGTGCATAGGCTCCATTGTCTTTTTTTCTTCTAGTTATGACTTGAACTAGGAAACCCAGTCAGTTTTGTTATATAAATTTTTGGGAAATTTATGAAACACCCCTTGAAAATGGGTCGAAACTCGGATCACCCCCTGAAATTTGAAAATACTCAGATCACCCCCTCTACACTAATGGTGTTAGTCTGCTGTTAGTTATTGATGTAAAAGGACTAATTTACCCTTGTAATAAATCATTAGAATTAAATTTACAATACTACCCTTTTCTATTCTTCTCATCTTGTGTTTCTTCCAACCCTAACCGATGCCCGACGGTGATACCCCTGCCCCGTTGCTCAACGCCATCTCCGTCTCCGTTCATGGTGGGGTGGCCAGGGGGTGATTGCAGGTCCAAATAACTGGTTTTCCGTATAAGCGGCTCTCAACATTTGAAGGTGCTTTGTTTGCTTTCTTTACAGAGCGAGCAGCCACTAGAGAGCTCGATTCTTCCTCCACCATTTGATTCTCTACAAACTTCTCGTCTTCCGACAGCTCCAAATCGATTGGACGATTCAATGAATCTTCGATAGTTTCATCAACCGTGGGCGTCATCGGAGCTGTTTTACCCTTCGACCTAGCCCGCTTCTTTCCTCTTGACGGCATTTTTCCCTGCGACTACGATTAGGGAAATTGCAAAAGAGAGAAGCGAGCAGGCGAAGCAAAGTGCTGTGAGAATTATCTACATAGTCTTCATCACATAAAACAGAAGTCGTGAAAAAAAGGAGGAAAACAAAAAGGAATAAAAATGTTACAATTTTGATACCTGCAGAAGTATAAGATTTCTCACCCTCTGATTTTTCTCACTCTCTTTCCCAGATTTTTCTAGATCTTCTGAAATCCCTCCCCCAAAATCTCTCTTTAGAAAAACACAGAGGTGGTCGTCAACCACTCTGTCGGCGACTCTCTCTAGCCCTAAATCGAATTCGAGTTCGTCTTTCAAATTTGTGATTATTAATCTGGAAAGTAATTGCGGTTTAACGGCGGCCGACGACTCTCCATTCTACCTGCAACTTGAACCAGTATACCGTTTCTGCCAATGTCTTTAGAAATAAATGAACATAAAGGGAAACGGCATATGCCAGATTGGAAACGGTATACCGTTTCAAACAAATATTCACATGTGAATTTACAGAGATGGAAACGGTGTACGCCGGATTTGATCCAATATACTGTTTTAAAAACATCTTCAGATGTCAATTTACAGAGAGCGAAACGGTGTACGCCGGATTTGATCCGGTATACCGTTTCAAAAAAATTTTAGATGTGAAATTACAGAGAACAATACGGCAAATTAGGAAGAGAGTGAAGAACGAAGGGTGCTTCAATAAGGGCGTGAGTCAAGGCAGTCTCGGCAACCCATTTTTCAAATTCCTTGTCTTTCTTCAGTCTGGCGAAGTTCACTTTTGGAGTTGCAGGTCATTTGGGAAGAGAGTGAAGAACGAAGAAGAAAACATTAGACTTTGGGGGGGTTTTCTCTGCAAGGGTAATATTTTAATTTTACATTGCACAAGGGTAGTTTAGGGTTTTAAAAATTATTTAAATGGCTGACTTCATCGTTTAACGGTGGACCACTAACGGTAGGGTTGAATCTGAGTATTGGGCTCTATTCCAGGGGGTGATTTGAGTATTTTCAAATTTCAGGGGGTGATCCAAGTTTCGACCCATTTTCAGAGGGTGTTTCATAAATTTCCCTAAATTTTTTATTAGGAATTTCTAATCGACTATTATGTCTTAGAAGTCTTTTGCTTTAGTAACGAGTGAAGGGCTCAAAAATAAAAATACTCCTAAAGCCACCATGATTCAAAGAACCAACCGATTGAATAATGTTGATATTGCAAACAAACTTAAGAGTAAGATGTTTTGTAGCTAGAAGCTTAAAACAAATCCCAAAATATAAATCCTCCTTTGAGACTTTACTTTATTGGAAATTCATTAGGGGCAAAAAAAAACACATATGCCTTATCTGAGATTTGCTCTTAACTCCCTTGAATCATGTTTAGATTTGGCAATCATGGGTTCTATGGATGGTGCAACTGAAGACAGTAACTTGCCTCTGTTCTGCTCTTCAGAAGCATAAGAATCATTGCTTCACTGGAACTTGAAAGCATAAGAAGCTCAAACCATGCTTTCCCTCTAATTTTTCAGAGATCTCCTGGCAAGCATCAATTACCACACACTCCCTCCTTAAAGGTTGAGGTTCAGGTTGGGTGGATACCCTTTCCTCTAATTTTTGAACAACTCCTGAAAGAGAAACTCAATGAGAATTGATCAGACCTGCTGATCTGGTTCTAATTCAATATTCCTATTCTGCCCTTATACATTACTTACTATTCTGTGCATCTGACCACGGAGTCGATTTACTTGTCCTAACAATCTATTTTTGCTGATTTTTATGACTACTGATCAGAATTGATTGCTCGTATTGTTTATGTACTCTGATTTCTATTTTGAGAGGGGCTTATAAAAAGAAGGGGACAAAAGAGGGATTAGAAAGCTAGAGCTTAAGGGGAATTGCTTGGGTGAAAAGCCTTTTGTTTTATTGAATGTTTGAATCATGGCTTGAACTGTGTAAATTTGATTGAAAATCATAGGATAGTGAAACAGGGCAAGGCTTCACTTGGGTTTATTTTGGCTTCAAAGGCTCTTCTATCCTCTTTGCTTGTGAAAAAAGATTGATTGTGCTTAATTATACTCAGTTTTAGTACCTTTCATCATCCTTTCACCTTGATTACTCTTAAATAGCTGGATGTTGTTGTGGGGATCTAGCCCAGAACTTGGCTCACAGTTTTTTTTTTTTTTGTTTGCTCCCACCACTTATTTTCTTGTTAAAAAAGGGCAGAGAGAGAGGAAAAGGGGAACAGGTTTTTGAGAGATCTTTTTTCTTTTGAGGCTTTTAGGAAACCAAATCAGACCAGATTTAAAAGCATCTTGAAGAAGAAGAAGAGCAGGAGATCATGATACTATGTTATTACTCTGGTGTTTATTTTGTTCTTGCCTGGAAATTCTGGAGACTTTGTTGCTATGTTGTTAAGAATGCATTACTTGTTTCCCCTTTTGATCTAAGAGCGAGCATCAGACCCATCAATGTGCTCTTCACTGCATCAGAGCCAGAGGTAGGAATTTGTCTGCTTTTAGAAATCAAGTATAAAAGCTTATTCTTATACATCATGTTAAGAAGATACTCAGCTTACTGAGCCACAGATGCACATACTTTTTTTGGTATACCATGCTCTCTATGGACAATGAGATATGATTTCTGCCCCGAGGATGGGGATTAGGCTACATACCTTTGCGGCCTTATGTGCATATTATGTAGTATGACTTGGATATTATGTGCATATTATGTGCTTAATGATTAGGCTACATACGCTGAGATCAACTGAGGTTCCAAACTACTTCTGGGATTCATTCATTCAATAGAAGATTTCATGCTACCATAGTTGCTGATTGTAGAAAGAATCAAAATGCCCTGTGGATGCTCTTCTTCATTGAAGAGTTTATGATCCTCCTGTAGAATTGGTTGCAGCCTGACTATTCTACATTACTGTGAGTCCTTTCACCCTGGCTATGTTTACATTTCCTTTTCAATACTTAAATAGATCCATGGTTTATTCTAGGTACCTAATATTAGCAGTTTTCCCCCTTTTCTTTTTTCTCTTTTAATGTAAGTGGCTGCTCTCTCTTCATTTCTGGACTTACTGGACCAATGGTTCTTGTGATCTGTGGGCTTCAATTCAGAATTGGAGAATTAACTTGGAAAGGCTTTGAATGAGTATGGTGGAAGCATAGGATTTGTTTTTTGTTAGTCTTTTCTTTTATTTTAGTTATTTGTAAATTCCAAGCTCCACTTGATGGGTCTTTAGCTCAAATTGGTAGAGCACTTGGAACATGCGCATGTTCCAGGGATGGTGGTTCGAATCCACCAAGGCCCTTTTTATTCAACTGTTCATAACATAGTCAGTTATGACACTAATCCACACAAGAACCCAAATTTCATGACATCTTTGAAATTTCACAAAAAATTTATATGTATGTACTTAAGTTAGGATCTCTGTTGTTTGAAAGTGCCCGTACTATGAGTTTTGCTTTGTTGAAGTAACATAACACCAATTAGTGCTAATTTTGTAATTTTTATGGACACATGAAAAGTTGGGAAAGACTTTCTTTTGAGAATTTTAATCCAATTTTTTATAAAGTCATATTAAATGTATGCATATATTGTATAACAAAACAAGGTTAAAATATTTTTCCAGACAAAATTCAAGTAGAATCCAACTGACAGACTCAGGGTAACCAAACAGTCTTACATATGGATTCAGCCGGATTCCACCTGACAGAACCAGGGCAACCAAACAGTTTTTCAGCTGGATTCCACCTGATAGATTTTGGGTAACCAAATAGGTTTTTTTTATCAGAATCCAAATCCACATGAACCAGATTCTTAAGAACCCGATCCAATTTAAGAATCCGACTCCTACGACACCTTCAACCAAACGCGCCCCTAGGCAATCAAATGGAAACCTTAGGAATATGAAGAGCTTGAAGAGGAGGGAGAGGAATCCAAATCTGTTATGTATCTCTAGGGTTAGAGCCTTATAACCTATTTATAGGCTACACCCCCTGGGCACCCCCACTAATCCGATTTCCTCTGGGAATCTAAAATAGAAGAAAAGAAGAGGGGAAGGGATCGGTCACTCAAGTGACCGTCCCTCCCTATGGGCCTACGATCAACCCCTCTCATGTGGGCGATCATATTGGGCCCAAAGTCCATGTCTTATTACATCTCCCAGTCGCCCACATAGGGTGCATAAGCTTAATTATGCAGTCAAGCTTCTCTCAGTCTGCATTATCCTTCAAACAGGCAATGAGGCTGCGACCTGACGAGATGATACAAGGTAGGAGTACTATATCAAACCTCCATCTAGCCAACATAGTACATCACTCTCAAAAGTCTCGAAATACCCCAAACGATCCATTTACACCAGATCTAACACTCTCAACCCCTCATGATGAGCCGTGTTAATCCTTGGTATGTAATGTACTCATGACTGCGTTGATCACAAATACGACACGTCACCCGGGCAATGAGTCACATAACAAAGGTGTAACATCCGATGGTTTTCCCTGAGCCCCTCATGTCAATTCAAATATCCCCAACAGTTTTCCCAATCGCTTCCTGCTGGACCGCATCATTCATGATTCTAAGGAGAACGTCAAAGTAACATCATTTAATGTCTTTTCATGATATTGTCTCAGGTAATAAGGGTACTGTGGGATTAATATAATCCACGTGGCTCACATAGTGACGAAGCAGGGATCCATTCGGTCACTCTCACAATCAGTCGTCATGAGCACATGCAGTATGATATGCATGCTATGGCGTAACTCTCACTAGGGTGGGCATATCACTCGCAATAAATAAACGTCATATAGATCTTGTCTAACCGCTACTCTAAGCGCCTAACCTGAGTCTCTAGCGCAGTCACTCTCATGGTTTCTGCCTAGAACCTCACATCTGGCTTCTAACAGGCTACTTGGAAGTGTGGTGTCTTCCAAGTTGGACCAAGTAAAGGTCTCATCTTAGCTCTAACTAAGGTGCCATAGAACACACATGCTCATGGGCTCATCTCGCTCGCTATACCCCAGCGCCAAGGCGAATCACCCGTGTGAGTGGGTCGATTCCATGCTTGGTGACATCTTTACAAACAATGAATGTATACGCACAAGATTCTTCAAACAAATGTATGCTCATTAATAAATGTAAGAGAAATACAGATAAATGTCCATCACAAACAAAGTGTTCCCAAAGAAAATACGTATTAAATCCGCATGAGTCCCAAGTTCCTAACGTGAACTAGGTAAACATCTCTGGCAATAGGGTTAGTCAATGGATCGGCCAACATATTGCCAGTGGAGATATGCTACAGAACAACTTCACCTCGCTCTAGCATGTCTCGAATCTAGTGATACCGTATGTCAATGTGCTTGGCTCTTCCATGGAAATTGGGGTCCTTCGCAAATGCAAGCGCTGTCGTGCTGTTACAGTGTATAAGCATAGCGTCATCTGAGTGAGCAGAAACACTAAGTCTCAGCAAGAACCTCCTGAGCCAAATGACCTCCTGTACAGTTGTCGAACATGCAACGTACTCCGACTCCATCGTGGATAGGGCGATGCAGGTCTGTTTCTTGCTACTCCAAGTGACAGTCCCGCCTCCCAGGACAAACGCATACCCCGAAGTGGGCTTGCGTTCGTCTCTATCACTAGCCCAATCAGCATCACTATAGCCTCTCAGTCTCAAGTCTGAACCATTGAAGGTGAGCGAGAGGTCTGTAGTGCCACATAGGTATCAAAGTATTCTCTTTATTGCCTGCCAATGAAGTGGCCCAGGGTTACTCTGGTAACGGCTCACCATGCCAACGACAAAGCAAATATCTAGACGCGTGCACATCATCGTATACATCAGACTACCTACTGCCGTTGCATAGGGTATTTTGGACAAAAAATTTGATATCATATTAAATTTGACATCATATTACACATACATACATTAATAAAGTAAAGAAAAAATTAGACAAAAAAAAAAAAAAAAAAACTACACATACATGACACCCCCCCCCCCCAAAGAATCATGTTATTCTATTTTATGTACTTATGCCTATATGCAAATACTTGAGAGCTAGAGATTGGGCTATAATAAACTGACCCTAGGCCTTAATCCAAACTGCTCTGGCTCAACCTCTAGATGACATTCTGCAACCTTAATCTAACTCTAACCAGCCAAAATCGGGCCAGGCCTGATAGGTCGTAATGGTCCAAATTGCACCCCTTATTATTATTTTTTCTTTTTGGGATAGAGTGCTTATATATATTGATTTATAGGAGGAGGGGGAATGTCCTAGGGAGGAGGTAAGGTACCTGATGAGCATGGGCATGAAGCGCACCACGGCTCACCAACTGAGCTAGGGAGTTGTTAGTATTGCACCCCTTACTTTAAGTTGGGACTCTCATAAAAGGGTGCCCAGCCGCCGAGCACCAAAAATTCAGCTCCAAACCAGTTCCAAGTTGGGCAGAGGACATTTTTGTTATTAGGAATAAGTTTAAGACCGTTTTCATAGTCACTATAATTTTAGAAATGGACGGCTGATATTGGGTCTCATGTGCCTTCTCTTATTTATATATAATACTTTACGCAAAACCCTAGCGCGAGCTCCATATATACTTTTAGGGTATATCGTCAAGGTTGAAGCCTCTGCAACGCAAAGCCGTAGCGACTGCGAGATCTCTGATCCACCATGGGTAAGCTTAATACCTCCATTTTTTTCTATGCGTTTCTTCATTCAAGATGGAGAAGCTTATAGTGCGTTTGTTTATTTGTTTATAGCATCTATTATACGCTTTCGTGTGCTAGGGTATTGAATTTTCTTTTTTTGATTCATGAGTGAAAACAAACCCTCTGTAATACTAACATGGAATCATTTCGGTGCATGATTTAGAATCCTTATCCTGAACTGTGGGTTGCAACCAGTGTTTGCAGGTGTGTACTATTAGAAATTTCAGGTTGAAATTATTTCTATTAAGTTTTTGTTAAAACCCAAAGAAACAATTTGTTGAAGCCCCGAGTACTTCTTGCTGGATCATCTTATTCTACTAAAATGAATTTAATCATCTTAAGGTTCTTCTGTATATTTGCAAGTTTAGTCTTTTCTTGGCTCAGTCATACAAATTCTTTGTTTTGAATGATTCGGAATCTTACGCATTGTCAGTAGGCTGGTTACACGAGGTCACTCATTATACATCGAGAATCTTTTGGGTCAGAGAAGTTCCAAATTGTATTTGAGAAGACTGGTGATAGTGCCATTAAAGTTTTCCGTGAGGATTTTTCTATTCAATATTTTTATAATCAGTTATAAAACCTCTCATTAGATTCCTTTGTGACGGGGAATGAGAGTTCACCTAATGCAAGTGGAAAATGGAAACATAAAAAATTCTCATGAAAATGAAAAAAAGAAAGATTAAAATCTTTCTTTTATTTTTGCAATTTTTTGAATATATGCTTTTTTAATGAATAAATAATGTAGAGTTGGCTTAGTTACTGTCAATGGTTTTTCCAATATGTAAGATGTAATTGGTTTGTCAATAGTTATACTCCACACATCATCCTGTGGATATATGGAATATATGAGAAACCTCAATTGAATTTCAATAATTTATGTTGCAAGGCTGAAAAGAACCATGTCCAGAGCGCATCTTCTCCTTCAACAGTAACTACTTAGTAACCTTAATGCCTTGTTAGGGAATTTTGGTTTCTATTATCAGTTGTAAAAAAATAGAGGGTAGTCCTAGGTGTAATAGTTTGCTTCTTTGTGACCTAGTGGTGGTTGCTGGTTCAAGTTGGGAAACAGCCTCTATGCAAATTGGCGGTAAGGTTGCATACATTATGATCCTCCCCAGACTCCGTAGTGGCAGGAGTCTCGTGCAATGGGTATTCCTTTTATTATCAGTTGTAGAAAATGAACATTGTTAACAGTATAGAGTTACGAAGTTCTATGTATGGATGGATTGGTTAATTATGATTTTTATCCCCCCCCCCCCCGGGCAGCCCACATTTGCTGTGAATATGGCAGTGTGTTTATTCTGCCTCTCACTTTCTCATGTCTAGTTGCAGTTGGCTTTCATATGAGTTCTTATTGTAATCCTTTGGCTCATTTTGTGGTAGTATCTGACATTGGTTCTCCGATTTTCATATTCAAGTTTTGTTCTACTTAGTTGTGAAATATGAATTGTCAATGTTTTGATAGGTGATACTTTTGTTTTTATGGGTGATTTGTTAGGTGCTTATAAGTACGTCTCTGAGCTATGGAGAAAAAAACAAAGCGATGTTATGAGGTTTTTGCAGAGGGTTAGATGCTGGGAGTACCGTCAGCTCCCATCGATTGTCCGTGTCACTCGACCCACGCGCCCTGACAAGGCTCGGCGATTAGGTTTCAAGGCAAAGCAGGTAAATAGTCTCTAATGATGCTCATGGTCTTTCCAAGGGTTCCTTTATTACATGCTTTTACTGTAATATGATTTTTATACTCATTACCCGGGCGTAATTTTGGCTTTGTGAGGGAGTTTTGGTTCTTTCAGCTTGTTGATGCTGTATTGTGCTTCTGGACCAACTTCTAAGCGCCTTTATTTCGTGCATTTGTAATTCATTGTGCGGATACTATACTCTAATTTTTAATTAATATAGTGCATGTAATTACCCCCATCATCTGTTTTAGGATGTGGATTATGGGTATATCATGAGTTGGTCCAACAACTGGGTTCCCCCAACACACAATTCTGAATTAAAATTATGGGAGAGTTGGTTATGCCTATAGCTTTTGGTAAGCTAGCGGCATACACCAATCACAGGGCTGGACACAAGAGGGCAAAGGGGTGTTTTCCAAATGGGGAAGAAGAGAGAGAATGACACATGCTGGGCACCCAGGCGGCGTGCCCAGCCTTTTCTCTATAATTATTTATACATTGGTTTGATTTCTGACATGCTCTATGGTATTTCATGTGACATGCTCTAGTAAAAGTATGACCACATATACCTTTAACATTTAAAAGGTAAAACTCTCTCGTCTCTGTTGCAAATTAGCAATTCAACTTCCAAAACGCATCTTTGTGTGAGATACCAATACTATGAATGATTTTATGCCTTCGACGGTCTTATTATTCCAGTTTAAGTGAAGCATCTCTGTCTTTCCCCACAGCACCTCTTCACCTTCTTGTTTTTCTTGTTCTTCAACACCCTCTCCTTGCAAGTAGATTTTTTACTCTGCTTTTGTTTTCAGAATACATCGTCATTCTACTGTTTGTTTTGACAGTGTTTAATGGTTAAGGTAATCCTTGTTTCAGGGGTATGTTGTATATCGTGTTCGTGTTAGGCGTGGAGGTCGCAAGAGGCCTGTCCCTAAGGGTATTGTGTACGGTAAGCCGACAAACCAGGGTATTACCCAGTTGAAGTTTCAGCGAAACAAGCGGTCAGTCGCAGAGGAGCGTGCTGGCCGCAAATTGGGCGGGTTGAAGGTCCTCAACTCCTACTGGATTAATGAGGTTTGTATAAAGTCATCCAAATCTTTCTCTTATCCAAAGATAATTTCATCTGATGCTTTGTTATTAAATCCAGCATTCGACACGTTAGAAACTTGTAGTTTGTAATAGCTGCTCATTCTTCTTTGTAGGATTCGACTTACAAATATTATGAGGTAATCCTTGTGGATGCTGCTCACAATGCAATTCGCAATGACCCAAGAATCAACTGGATATGCAAGCCGGTCCACAAGCACAGGGAGCTTCGTGGGCTCACTTCTGCTGGAAAGAAGTACAGGGGTCTCAATGGAAAGGGACACTTGCACCACAAGGCACGCCCATCCCGAAGGGCAACCTGGAAGAGGAACAACACCCTCTCCCTCCGTCGCTACCGTTAATTGCAGTGATATTTTACTTAATGCGTTTTGTTTTGTTTTGTTTTTTTCTGGTCCGGGGCTTTCTATTGTAGGTATATTGATACCATTTTGGGAGATGAAAATTTTGCATTTAGAACTGTTGAATATGCACCACTTATTTTGGAGTAATTTGGACCAAGGTACAAACGGATTTCACTTACCTGCATTCCTGATTATTATTTTTTCTTTGCAGAATTGCATTTTTCTTAGTTCTTACAACTAACATCTTATCTCAGTGATGAGTAAACCTACAAATCTTGCATATTATAATTAAATTACCATCTAGTTCTATCTCAGTGATAAGTAAACCTACAAATCTTATCTCAGTGATAAGTAAACCTACCCATGTTCACTTGTTAAGTAGTTAATGGTTTACTGTATTACATCTTGAAACAGAAAATGTAGCATTTGCTGTTGGTTCCTGTGTTCATGTTCTATATTCTTGTTCATGATCTAATGTCATGATGTTTACTGTTATATTGAGTTATTCCTACTGCCTGTGCCTCTGTTGCTGGTGGTCAAGTGGCTCTGCAACGTGAAATAGCATGGTATTATTTCAGCCCTGTTGTTTTGGTGTTGTTTCTAGATCAGGTGCTCAAACATTTTGAGACTTGATGTGATTCAGATGTCTGGAGTAATTCAAATGCTCCTAATATGAGTGAACTTCCCAACTATAAAGATGTGTTGGTTGATTCGGTGGGATCTCAATCAAATATTTTTTTCCACCAAAGGCGTTTTATGAAACTCTTTTACCACTTGATCTGGATTGCCCTACTTCGACACTTGCCATGGTAAGGAAGAAGGGGGTTAGGGGGGGGGGGGGGGGAACAAACACACCACTTGCCATGGTAAAGAAGAAAGGGGGGGGGGGGCGCAAGAACACTTGGAGAGTGCATTACAATGTAGAGTTGTATGCTGCGATTGGGAATGAGCTTCTAAAAGATCTGGATCAGGATCTTCTCCAGGGAGCAGGGATCGCCTAAGGTGCTGCCAGCTGTTGGGCTGTGCTGCACACATCCTTAGGTGTGCGCTGAAATATGTGCGGCACAGTTCAACTGTTGGATGCCTCTTGGTAGCATCCTGGGCGCACCTGGACACGAGCTATGAAAGTTCTGTTAAGATGATGAATTGACATTAAACCCATGAAACAAGTTCTTGCTAATGGTAAAAAAGGGGCTTTGAATGGCCCAACCAAAAGATATTGGTTGGGTAGGTTTGGCTAAGCTCGAGTAATAAAGGCCAGATATGGGAAGGTCACTCTTCTATGAAATTACTTAGGAAAACCAGCAACAAGTTGTATTATAGCAATTTTGTATCGTGATCTGATTCTATGGATATAAGAAAGACATTCAGTATGCACAACTGGGTAGAGTTACGAAACAGCTATGAAGGGGAACCTTTGGAGGATAATAACTTCAGCATTCTTTCATTTAACTGTGCTTCACATGGTTATCAACATGAGTGCCCTTTGGAGTCTCGAGGTGGTAGATTAGACGGGCCATATGGGTCTTGGAGTTGAGTTCTTATCTCCATTATACTCTTGTCTTGTTAATCATATAAGGGGTCCTAGTCCTCGGGGCTTACCATATTTTTATCTAAAAGTTTAAACTAAGAGTATTTCAAATTGTGAGAGCTGTTGGGAACTCGTGCATTGTGTTTGGGTGGATGACTATCCTTTCTGTAAAGCAGCCTTTATCTAAATTTTCAGGAATTATTGTTGGGTACTCTATTGGGTGGGGTTTGATCATGGGATGGGGTTTGATCATGGGATGGACAGTTACTGGGCTATTTCAATTCTTGAGTGGATTGTGGTGGCATTTGTCTTCAGTGTAAAGAAGAAATGGTAGAAACTACAGATGAGTTTAATGTTGCTCATGAACTCATTTTTCAGGAACATGGCTGTTCATGCTGCCAAACTCCTTGTGCATTTTTGGAGGTTACTTTCTAGTCTCACGTTTGTTCTTAGTATTATGAAAGTGTAGCACCAAATGATGTAACTAAGAGAGATGCACTTATCTTTTAGCTGAAATGTTAATAAATTTAGCAAGATGACAGAGTAGGCTGAGGTGTACCAATGGGCACTCTCCTTAAGACCTTATTCGCCCCCTACAGGTGCAACCGGGTGTATGTGTATAGGCCTTCAAGATACAATAGTCTTGTTGGCTTTCGGAAGTAACTGTGCATTCTGTTACTACAAACCTCTTTGAGAACTTCAGAGTAGTACTCATGCCACACAAGTATGTAATGCAATCACAAAAACACTGTAGTGTTTTTTAAGTAAATGGGCAGCCTAAAATAGATGAGAGAGAGAGAGAGAGAGAGAGAGAGAGAGAGGCCAATGTCCATTGAAGGTACCCTATGGAGTAGGTGTGACTCTTGGTTCCTACGGATTGGAGAGTGCTAGGAACATATCTGTATGTACCTATACTCTTAGCTGAACTTGAACAACTAGATGCGGATATGATCTATGAAGAACAGCCAACGGAGATATTGGATAGAAATGAGCATAACCTCCGTAACCGTACGGTCGCATTCGTCAAGGTTTGGTGGGAAAATTGTCCCATAGAGAAAACATTGTGGGAACACGAAGAGGAAATGAGAGAGAAATATCCCCAACTATTTGAACTACAAGGTAAGCCAATTTCGAGGACGAAATTTTTGTAAGGTGGGGAGAAATGTCAAGCCTGCCCCTAACTGACTGGAATTTTGGATGAAGGACAGGGACCTCTGACCAGTCATCCAAACACACTGTGAAGCATCACTCCAGTAGTTGAATTTAATGGAGAACCCCCGAGGATGTTCTCCTAAATACCTGTAAAAAGATGGATTGCAGACCCATGCAGCTGTACTGCCCATAGCATGATGTACTGCATCAACCCCAGGTACTCTCTCTCCTATCCATAAATGTGGGGCCCACACCTGTTCAAATGTGTATCAGACCCTGGATGAGGTGTTGGTGCAAAGCCCAAGCCCTGGGCCAAGCACCTATGCAAGCACAGGGCCTATACAACAATGCTATATTCTCTGGGCGATTGGCCCAAAGGCCCAGAGAATCGCCCAAAGTGGCTGAAATGTGTATTTTGGACTCCAGACATGTGGGGACCACCCATACAGACCATGAACCCCTTCTAGGGGTAGATGAGAATTTTAGGAACCATTACCCACCCCTAGAACCATGTGGACCCCACCTGTGCAGCCAGAATGACCTAGAATTCAGTTAAAAATGCATTATGGGAGAAGGGAGCCCAAGACCAAACAGACCCCGGTGGGGCCTGGTCTATAAATAGAAGGGGGGGTAGTACTCATTTTGTTTTACTGCCCCAACTGAAAAAGAGAGAGAGAGAGAGAAAGAGGGAAAGAGAAGGAAAAGGAAGAAGAAGAGAAGGAAAGGAAGGGAGAAGGAGATGGAGGAAACCCGAGTTGCATCCTACACCCTGTCTCAGCTGCACATCCTCCCTAGGTAATCATCTTCACCTCTATGTGCTGCTGTCCTCAGTGTTTACATCTTAATCCTTGCTCTGTTGATGGTGTATCTGGCTAGTAAAGCCCCAAACACCTTGGGGTTGCCTTGGGATGCATCAGATCTGACATCAGATCTGACATGCAAAGCTATTGCATGTAAGATCTGATCATTATAGACATGTTCATGCTGCTGTTTTACAGCTAAGACTGAAACCAGTCTCTATGCCTGTCTACACAGCCCAGTTGCACCCAGAATAGGCAGTCTGGGCGTGGATCTTTGCATTTAAGCTGATCCTTGCTTAGTTTAGTGTAGGGACAACATCCTACCATGAAAGTATACGTAGAACATGCCTTGCATGCAACCTAAACTGAAGCCTTGAGCTTGAGCACAACCTGGACAGCTGTTCTCTGTGTTGTCAGAACAGCTCCTGGTTTCCAAATGGGTAAACTAAACCTAAAACCCTTGGAACCAATGGATTACACTCCAAATACTCCATGACCATCCTACATGCATCCATGATTGATGCCATGGCAGCCCATGTTGCAGAATCCAAGAAATCAGCCCAAAACTCGTCTCAAACAGGCTCTGGGCGATGCACTGGGCGATTGGCCCAATCACCCAGTGAAACGCCCAGAGATACATTTTGGACTGAATTGATGTCCAGTCTTTGTGGGCCTTCACCAGTGACCTAAGGGCTGTGTGATGAGGTGATAAATGATCAAAATACCCCTCTCCACTAACGTTTGCAGATATTCATACATTGGGTCCCCAAGTGGGCCCCACAGGGCCAGGTAACCATGCCAAGAATGGTTTCAGCTGAACTGCTAACCTGGGTACTGGTTTATATGACTATCTGGACCATGTACTAACTGACCATACTGTTGGGTACCAAGTCAGATTTAATTCCACATCTCTGGATGATGCACCGGGAGATAGACCCGAAAGCCCAGTGCAAGACTCGGAGAAATTCCAAGTAACTTCGGTATAACACAGAGTTAAACCAGTAAGCCTAGACCAACACTAGGATATTAATACAACTGTAAATATTAATTAACACATATTTATGATCCGATAAATTAGGATTTGATCCCGTGCTCGAGGTGCACAACTAGACACCGGCCGAAACAGAACCAACAGCTGAACCAATAGGACCAAAACAAGGTGAGTGAAATTACACTGTGTGTGTAAATGTAATATGACTAATATGTTAAAATGAATCATAATATAAAATTATTATATTGTTTACTTATTTCATCAATTGTCAAATGTTAATAAAGATATGTTTGACTGCTGGATTCTGTAAATGGACATTGAATGCTGTATGTGAATTGCTAGACTAGATGCCGTAGCCGGCTTGGAAATGAGGCCTGTGGTAACCCGTAGAATGGGATGCAGTTGACACCACTCGACTCATACGATGCCATATAGATGCATTGGGCTAGAGTTTCATCACCCGTGCTACGCACCCTTGCCAACAGGGGTTAAGGTGTTGAATGCCTGTGAGAGTGACCATATGAAAGAGAAAAAAAAAAAAAAAAAAAAAAAAAAAAAAGAAATGTATTGCACCGAAAAGGTGATT
The DNA here is from genome assembly GCF_018873765.1 of Telopea speciosissima. NCBI lineage: Eukaryota > Viridiplantae > Streptophyta > Magnoliopsida > Proteales > Proteaceae > Telopea > Telopea speciosissima. The sequence goes on from NC_057924.1 coordinate 46,587,247, forward strand.
ATGGGCTATAAGCCAGAGAAACAAAAAGTGATAAAAAGGATGAATGCCTCACAAGTTAATCTCAGAGGGCTGATTGGGCTGATCTTGGTGACTGATGCGGGAGCTGATCGGTCCTCTCCGATAACTCAATGGGTGTATCGCGGGAAGGGGTTAAAAGCCCGCACTAGGGATACATGTATTGGGGATTGTAGTAGGACTAACCCGCCTTAGTTGTGATGTTAGGTAGCTAATAAATAAAATAAACTGCACCTCATGTAGGATTCATAATGTTGTGATTGCATGTGCATGCATGGTGATGTTTTCATTCACGGGCTCTGTGGAGCTCACACTCTGTTATATATGTTTTTCTATTAGATGATCCTATAGGTGGATGTTACTGTGGCGGGGAGGCTTATCTCCCGGAGACGAGCTATGGTGGTTATGACTGTATTGGTATGGACCCGGACGGAGGTCAAACCGCTGGTGCGTGTGTTTTCAGTGATAGCTGAGGATGACCCGTGATGGGTGCTGTTGACTCTACTTTGTTCTTGAGGCTCCTTTTGTTTTTACTGGAGTCTCTCTTTTTGTTTTATAGCTTTGTTTTTGGGGCTCGGGTTATCATGCTCTGTTTATATTCTTTTGTATAAAGCTGTATTTGGTAGAGTTAGGAGCTGTTGTTTCTTTGGGAATGAGAAAGAGAATGAACAAATATTGTATTGTAAATATTTCCTTTTTCTTGTTTTACTTCACTTTTAAAATGCTTACTGTAAATATAGCTTTCCGCAGCACTCTGAGTTTTACCTTATGTATTATGGTCAAATGTGTGTGTCTGTGAATGTATTAACTGCTTCTAGATCCTTGGGATTTGACGGATTGCTGCAATGCAATTCGGGTCACCTACCTAATATGCACCTTGTACTCCTTGCCTTATAGGACTGAGACTAAGCCCATAGAACAAAAAATAATTAATATGTGACCAAACCCAAAACTGGCCCAACTATGAACCAAAAAGATAATATGGGCTGGGCCACCCCACCCCACCCCTTACCACGCCACAACCTAGCCCGACTCAGCACACATGTGTGTGAAAAAACATCCTGGACCCCCTGGCATATGGGTGAAGGGGGAGAGTCTCTCCTCTAAGGGGCTTATTTAGAACCATAATATATTTATGGGAGAAAGAACGGCACCCGGTTGTACAACGTACGCTGACCCTGCGCCCATACACATGGGCACATTTTAATGACTATCGCACCCCCTAGAAATATGGAAATGACCATGGGTGCGGTGGTCAATTCATGTGCCCCTGTGTCTGGGTGCAAGGGCGGTGTGCGTTGTGTGACCGGGTTGACGTTCTCTTTCTCTATGTATATATATATTTCTTTATTCTTTCCCTATATATATATATAGGGGAAAGTTTTCATACACGGCTATGTAAGCCGTAAATGTGAGAGAGTCTCTCACAAAGAGTTGGAAAAGTCATAAAACCCCACCCATTAATTAATGCCTTGAAACTCCCACCCTCTTACATACACGTTTACACGACCGTGTATGAAAACTTTTCCCATATATATATATACACACACACACCTTTATTCTTTCTCTTCCACTTCCAATGTGGGACTAAACATTCCATATAAAGAGTGCATTACCCAAAAAACAGAACACAAGAAGACAAAAAGTGCAAGTTCTTTTGGGAGGGAAAACCAAAATTTCAAAAGAAAAGAAATGAAAAAACTTTTGAAACGTTATAAATAACACATTTAATACAACGGAAAGTTAATACTTAAGAGATAGATATCTTAATGGAAGGAGGGGGAGACAACTATAGGCTCAACTGAGACTAGCTATTACATGTTCCTAGCCCCAAATAGTCTAGTCCTTGTCATCATGGGCCCGAAAGAGGTACTCCGTACGGATAAGAACCTCTATTTAGGTATACCGTTGGGGTAAATAGTGATGCACGATATGAGCCCCGAAGTTGCGGCATTGAGAAATTTGAAGGCTTCATGGTCAAAGTATAATAAAACAAACAAGTACTCGCTTATCTATTCCCATATGTCTTCACAACCTTTTTTTTTTTTTATCTCATTCATTTCCTTATTCTGCTCGCCTCACCCAGTAGGAGGGGAACATCTTTCTTTTGAAAGCACTTCTTGGATTATGCAGTTCTAACTATTCGAAATAATCATTATTTCGATAATGCATGTAACTTGTCATATTCGTCAAATTTCAGCTTCAAAGGGAATGGTTACAAAGTGATTTTAAGGAATGTTGTAGACAACAAAATGCATTGAGGTTTGAATTTTATCAGATAATGAACTCCTTGTATTTGATGTAAATAATCCTGTTGTCCCAATCCAAATCTTGTAGTGGTTGATGGAACCTGCCCACCAAGCGATTGAGGGTAGGAGTTTGAATTTTCCTTTAATTAATTCCATTTTTCCATATTCCATCTCCTCCCTCATTGCTGAGATTCCCTTAGCCTCGACTACTCATGATGATTTCTTGTTTTGTCCCTTTACCAAGAATGGAGTCTTATAACTACTAAGGCTGTCACTAGATTTCTCTCTATGCAGCCTTGTAATGGTGATTCTGAACACTCATTGGTGCCCCATACAAAGAGACGTCTTTTAGGTGGTTGGTCCATACTGTTGAAATCCAAATTGCATCCAAATTTTAAATTATTTCGTTGAAAATTACTTGAGGAGGCCTAGCTACTAAAAATACGCTATGTTATTTTCTTAAAATAGATGATAAATGTGTGATTAGTTATGGAAAAGAATATGATCGGTATTTTTTGTCTTGTCATTTTTCACATTGGGCAGCAGAGTTTTGGAATTTCCTCCAAGCAACATCACTCCCCAATTTGTTTGAGAACTTGATAAGTTTTCTCTACTACCAAAGAAAAATTTAATGTTCTTTGTTTTTTTCATTACATGCAACTTCTTTTGAATTGCTAGGAACCACTGTGTAAGATCTAAATTTCGTCTTAATCCTCTTTTAATTATGAGGAATATTGATAAATGGATTATAGATCTGAAATTGCTTCAGTCTTCGCTTGCCTCCACCTCTCCCATTCCCTAATCCTTAAGTCTTGTTGAATATCATGAGCTGCTCAATTCTGGTATTTATACATTTATATGTGATGGAAGCTTGTTAAAGAAACATATGAGGCTGAGAAAACTTTTGTCTTTAGTTCTAAGGAATTTGGCTACACAGAGAGCGCTCAGGAGGCTGAAGCTCAGGGAATTCTCCAAAGACTACAAAAAGTAAGAGAATTGGGAGCCACAACCATAGACATTTGGACTAATTGCCAAGCTCTGGCTGACTGAATGACTGACTGATTGTATAAGGACTTGACCATATGAACTTTTTACTATACTCTTGGACATTAAATATATAATTAAACTATGGGAAAATGTTTTGCACACGGATAACGTACAATACTAATTCACATAGCCCCTCACATCTCATTGTTCCTCCTTAACAGTGATATATCCTAAACAAGGTTCTAAAACTCGGGTTTTGATCAGCCAGAAATCGAGTTCGTCTCGGTTTCAACCATATCTCGGTTGATACCTGGGACTTTCTCCAGGCTAACTCGAACCTTGGTTTCGAGGCCCAGAAGTTGGTTTTTTGTCCTGATTCTTGTTGTGCTGCCTATTTTTGACAATTTAAACCCAATCCATGCATTAGTTACACACAATGAACACTAAAAATATTACTTATGGTTTTGATCCAAGTTTGATATTGTATATTGTTCTTGGACTTTGTATCAAATAAAGTTTGACCAGAACATAACTCCTTCAATATATATGAGATTTAAGCAATCTTGGATTTGTTAGAAAGCTTTGTTTTGATAGCTTTCCAGCAAGTCCAAGATTGCTTAAATCTAATTTATATTGAAGGAGTTATGCACTGGTCAAACTTAATTTGGTGTGCGCGAATACTGTTAAAATCACTCTGAATGAAAATATTTTTCTGGACATCAAAACAAACGAATATTTTACTGTACTTTTGGTTTATATCAATGTTTTATCATATTAAGATTTATAAAATTTTTAGATTTGAGAAAAACCCCAGCATTAGAAAGTTGAAAATTGCACCTACTGCCGAAAATCCAATTTTTATTCTTGAACTTGGGGGCTTGACTTTTTTTCCTTTTGGAATTTTATTTTTTAATTATTTTTATTGGATTCAAATAGGGGGTATTTGCTTATTTATGAATAATATCTTAAGTAAATTATTTACTTAAATGATATTAGACATAACTAAGTGTCTGTCCTGGTTTCTGGCAGTTCCTTGCATAAATACTTGTCTGTCCTAGTTTCGAGTCAAGTTTTTCCTAGTTTCAATGGGCATATGTGTCGAAACCACCGAAAAATAGTCAAAAACCAGTTGAAACTGGTCGAAACCAACGAAACCCAGTCGAATCCAGGGATTTTATAAAATCCCCCTTCAACTCGTCTCAAAAACCTGTGAAACCGAGTTAACTCGGTGGTTTCGACAGGTTTCGATCGAGTTTTTCTTCCATGATCCTAAATACCTTTTCAGATTCATAATGGGATCCTTTCATACACCCGAATTAGTAATTGGGAGTCGAAGGAAACCCTCTCCCTTAAATTATTTTCTAAAGTTTCTATAATTAAGCAGAGTAGGGATCAGATAGGTATAGCCCACGATACGGCTAAGCGTACAAGAGTAGAAAAACTTAGCACTTGTATTTCAGGTAATCTGTTATCCTTTTTCTCTTCGTAATAATTTTTCTATTATTCAATCTATTGGCTTGTATCAAATGCCCATAAAACTATATAAAAATATAAAAAAAGAAAAGTCAAGAGAAAGAGCAATAATTGAGAGAGAGAGAGAGAGATGTTGACTTGTTTAAGTATATGACTCTCTAAATTTTATTTCTTGTACCTAAAAGGCTTCCATTGCCAGTTTATTAGTGTATGTATAAGCCTTGGCATGTACAAATTATCCCTAACTTTAATTCAAAAAGTCATTATCATTCTTCATACAATATTCACCAATCATTTCAATTAGTATACCTTAAATCTTGAACTTCATAACTACCAATACTACTTCAATTGAAGAGAGTGAATGTTTTTATTTTTCTCACCGTAATGAAGGACATTTTGTTGAAGTGTCCATCTCATAAGCTTAAGCTATCAAGTGGAGAGACTCAATTGGTATATGAATGCATTCCAAGATCCTAGAGTTTTCCAATTTAAGATAATTCCCAACTAACACACCTTTCAGACACACTGACTATACATATGCCTATATCTGCCAACCGAAGGTTTTGTATTGCCACAAAAATTATGGGACCTTAAGATCCCATACAATTTAGATTGAACAATTGGAATTGTTTCTCCATTTAGATTATATTTGATGATATGTGCATAGGAAATGGTGGACAGGATGTGTGCCAAGGATGAGGGAGACCCATCATTGTAAATTCTGTTGATCATGTAGAATCCCAAACTGTGTCTGCAAATCCATCTGAGGATCCTCATTAACAATTCTGCAGACCATATCATCTGTTGTACTGTTTAATTGCCCACCAAGCGACTGAGGGTAGGAGTTTGACTTTTCCTCTAATTAATTTCATTTTTCCATATTCCATCTGCTCGCTCATTGCTAAGATTCTCTTAGCCTTGACTATTCATGATGATTTCTTGTTTTGTCCCTTTACCAAGAATTGACGCTGTAGAAGATAGGTGAGCTAGAAATCGTTCTAGCACAAACGACCTTCGAATCCACAAAGTAAAAGATAAGGATGAAAATGTCAAATTTCAATAGATTTCAAGCTGAAGATTATAAACCCTAAAGAGACCTTATATAATAGGTCAAATATAATTCAAAATTCAAAAAAATGCTCTAAAATTCAAATTTCAAAACTTGGCAGGTTGTTTCGCCTTCGAAATGTGGTCAAACGGTCAAAAGACACATGCTACAGTGCCATAGGCCTGATCCCTGAAGAGCTCATCGAGATCTTTGATTTGATATATAATTTGCCCTATTTTGCTTAATACCTCCGACCAGTCCGGGTGGATCTCTGCTGGTCCAACCGGCTCAAGAAATCATCTGATATCTCCTCTACATCAAGAATGGAGTCTTAACTACAAAGGCTGCCGCAAGATTTCTCTCTATATAGCCTTGTAAAGGTGATTCCGAATACCCATTGTTACCCCCTTCAGAGTGATGTCTTTAATGTGTTTGGTCCATTTTGTGGAAATCCAAAATGCATATAAATTTGTTAAAGAAACATGTGAGGCAGGGTGGGCTTGTGTTTTTGCTGATGTGAATTTTTTTGTCTTTATTCTATGAATTTGACTATACAGGGGGATCTTTATCCCCTCAATTTACCTGTCCGTTAATTTCTTCAATTCCATCTAATAGGGGGTGCAGAAATGACGACTCTACCCCCTACCCGAACACATTGCCCAAGTGAGGTCCACCTCTCCCTATTAGATGGCATTGAGGAAATTGACGGGCAAGCAAATTGAGGAGATAATTTTCCCTATACAAGGAGCACTCAGGAAGCCGAAGCTCGGAGAATACTCCAAAGACTACAAAAATCAAGAGAATTGGGAGCCACAACCATAGATATTTGGACCAATTACTAAGCTCTGCCTGACTGGATGACAGACTGTATAAGGATCTAACCATGGGATCTTTTTACTATACTCTTGGACATTAAATATGCAATTAAACTATGGGAAAAGGTCCCGGACATGGACAATGTGTGGAACTAATTCACCCCCCCCCCTTACATATCATGGTTCCTCCTAAACAACAATATGTCCTAAAGGCCCACTATTGTTAGATTTGTAATGGGCTCCCTCTATACACCCGAATTAATAGTTGGATGTCAAAATTTGTGTGATTAATTAAGCAGAGCAGGGATCAGATAGGTATAGCCCATGATATGGCTAAGCGTGTGAGAATAAAAAAGCTTAGCACTTGTATTAGACACAATTGGTTATCCTTTTTCTCTTTTTAATAGTATTTCTTTTATTAAAATTAAAAAAAAAAAACTACAATCTATTGGCTTGTATCAAATGACCATAAATTATATAAATTCATAAAAGAAGAAAAGTGAAGAGAAAGAGCAATAATCTTTATCAAAAAAAAGAAAAAGAAAAAGAAAAAGAAAGAGCAATAATTGAGAGAGAGAGAGAGATGTTGACATATATAAGACTATCTTGTTTAGACCCAAAAAGCTTCCCTTGCCACTTTATTAGTATATGTATAAACCTTTGCATCTACAAATTATCCCAAACTTTAATTTGCTTAAAGTCATTATCATTCTTCATTCAATATTCACCAATCATTTCAATTATTATACCTTAAATCTTCAACTTCACAACTACCAACACTACTTTAATTAAAGAGAATGAATGTTTTTCTTTATTTCTCACCATAATGAAGGACATTTTGTTGAATTGTCTATCTCATAAACTTAAGTTATCAAGTGGAGAGATCCAATTGGAATATGAATCCATTCCCAGATCCCAGAGTTTTCCAATTTAAGATAATTCCCAACTAACACACCTTTCAGACTCAAAGACTATATGCCTATATCTCCCAACAATTGACAGTTCATTTACACTTGAAATATTCTTGAACATGATCTCATCTGACCTTATACTTTCAAGTTAAGCCTGGACCAAGGATAAATTGGACTGGGTCTGAACATAGGCCCATACCTACCAGAAGCCCATCTTTAGTACCTTAGACCAGGTTTGGTCTGAGTTAACTTCAACCCAAAAGCCAATACATGGCTATAGGAAGGCTTCCGGTATTTTCTAGAAGAAGAGTTCTCGTGGGGGGACCCGCTGGCGCGTAATGGCGGCATTTCACCTCCTTTGTGTCTGAGCGCAGGTCCACACTTACCCCAGTAACCATTTCCCATTTTTTTAAATGCTAATCTTGAATTTGTGAGTATAGGGGCTTGGCTTACTTGACCCTACAATGGTTGTAGAATCCTCAAGAGATATGCAGAAACATTCAGTTTGCTTAAGGGATTAGCATTGAACAGGTGATAAGAATGATTAGGGATTTAGAATGATAACCTAATTAAAAAATAAGAAATTATTCAATTTTAAATGCAATAAAATATTTCACAGTAGAAAAAAAAAATTTAGAAATGTTTTATAATTATAGCATTTAATTAATCAAAATTTATTTAATAGATATTGAAATATATTAAAAAAAAAAGAAGAAGAATCTTACCAATTCAATATATGAATGATAAGAAGAATCCTATGATAAGGAAGAAAAGGACCTGAGGACAAAATATGGCTTTCTTAATTAGCATGCGTGAGAGAGAGAGAGAGAGAGAGAGAGGAAATATATTAGTTAAGATAAATAATAATAGTACAAAAATATAAAATAGCTTGTAGACTAGATAAATCAATTTAGGAAGAAATTACACCCGGAAAAAGAAAGGTAAAATAAAAAACTAATACATGGGCCTTGGAGGACCTACCTAATCCATCTTGCATGCTTCCCGGGCTTACTTAAAAAGTAGGCATATTGAAGGTGAGAATATGGTTTGAGTCACTCTAGAGTGTTTTCAGATGCTTTGTTTATTTTTTTTTATTAATGGGTCAATAATCTCTGTGTCGCATCGCAGGCTACGCCCAAACACATGGGGGTGTTATTTCCATCATTCAGAGGAGTGGGACGGTCATTTTGTTAGTGTGCATATTTCCATGCGTACACACTCTTAGATCCCACCTATGGATCCCACACACTGTTTCCTCATTAAACGCCTTTATTGGACGATTCAATCACCCATCCCCTCATTGCATGATGGGAAACTGCACTCTTACGTCGTAGCAATCCCTCTCCCCTTTTTTAAATACAGAAAGAAACTACACTCAAAATATATGTATATATATATATATATTATTAGATTTTTTTTTTACTTTCAAACAATTTTTTGGGGGTTACTCTTTAAAAAATCAAATAGATTCTGTATACATTCACTCTACCAGCTGGGATTGGAGCATGGAGGTGTTATAGTCTTTTTTATTTTAAAGTTTAAATGGGATTGTTTATGGTATTGCTCCTTTAGGGTAGAAAGTGAAAAAAGGTGTTTGGGTTGCTAGGCCTAAAACTAGGGTGGACCCCTTCTTATTTTTTGAAAAAAAAAAAAAAATAGCCTTCCCTTCATTCTAGTTCTAAATTTTAACCCTAGAGTCACATGCAAAATTTACTGGTCTATTTCAATGATTCAATCATATGGACCACCCTCAGGCCTTAATACCCTTTATGGGTTTATCAATCAAAAAAAAAAAAAAAAGGGTACCCTATCCTATGCTGTCCAAAAGAAATCTGCTTCTACCTTTATTTTTGAAAAAAAAAATGATAAACAATAGGAGGCCGTGCAGCCCCCCGTACAGGGGATTGGCAGTTTTAGCTAGACATGGTACAACATATATATAGATATGTATATATAGAGGTATAGATATGATGGAATTGGTATAAAATATATAGGTAGGGGACACCCAGTATATACTATATAACCCATTGAATGAGTCTATTCTTTTCTTCTTCTTCTTCTTATCAAAGGTGTGATTATTGAGTGCAAGGACTTGTTTCCCTCATTCATTTCCATTTTTGGCAACCTCGCATAGACTGGGCCAAAGTCTACCATGACTCAAGGCATGCTTTGTCAACCTCAGGAGTTGAGCTTCTTCGGGTCACTTCGTGGATCTGGGTAACGGGTTTGTTATCGCTTCATTGCAAACCCGGATTCCGAATCTTAGAAAAAAATCAGGTCATAATATAAAAAACTTGGAATCGAGTACGGATTGGTCTCCATTGATTTTGATTCAAATTGTCCCGCAATCGGATAGGAATTGGTTGAACTTGTCTTGACTTAACCTAACTCAGTCAGACCAATATATGTAGAATCGGGTTTAAACAGAACCGCCCCTGTCCGATTTCGAATTGAATCAGCCAATTCAATTGATTCCCTCGAATCAAGTTTTAAAACTATGAATCAGGCAACTTGGCAGTCCTACGTGAAAATTGGGTTAAATCGGATATATGAGATGGTTGAATCTAGCAAGTTTGGCCCTGTCGGCCTGAGTCTACCCTGAACCCGAATAGAGTCTGGGCTGAGATACCCTAGCCATGAGGATGGGTCAAAGTTAGAAATTTCTAGCCCTGAGCCAAGGCCATGCCGGGCCTAGGCTGAGATGCCTTGGCCCTGGGGACGGGTCAAGGTTAGAAATTTCTAGCCTTGAGTCAAGGTCGTGTAGGGCTAGGATTGAGGCCTTGGGTTGAGCCTGGCCCTATCTTCGTCTCCTTCCTCCGTTTTCTATTCTTTCTATCTTCCTCCTCCTCGTATTCTTTCTTCTTCTTTCTTTTTCTCTTCTTCTCCCAGTCTGATCCAGTCCTTGCATCTCCCTTCCCTTTCCCCATGGTCAGGGCCAATCAAGATTAGTCCGGCCCATCTCTGAAGGCGGGTCATTGTTAGATTTTTCTGATCCTGAGTCAGGGCCGGGTCTAAGCCTGCTAAAGAGACTCAGGATTGAACTAGAATTTTAAAAAGTCTGACCCAACCCAACCCTATTGCAGCCCTAATAGAATCCATGCATGGAAACCGTTGTGGTTCGGGTTGGATCGGGTAGATCAATTATTGTTAGAGTGAACCAAGATAACAAGTCAAGGTTTGTTGCGTAACTATTGCCTAACATGGAAGGAGTAGATTAGGTTGATGGAGTCTAGAGAAGTCTAGATTCTGATTTTCTTTCAACACTTTTGGTTAGTCGTTTTCATGATCTCTGCCAGCACGTTTAGAAAGCGCGAGAATTCAAAACTCAAAAAACACAGAAACCAAACTTAATTATTTGTGGATATGAATATGTGCTTCAAAAGCTTGTACAAGTTCATCTGAAATTGAGTTTCAATTTTTTAATGGAATCGAATCATTTGGAATCTGAAGATGACTCATAACCTGTCATTTTCAGATTTTTTTGCTATTAAATAGAAGACTTCTCAAGACATGCACCAAAGGAGAGAGGTTCCATACGTCTCTCTTTGGATTATGATGTAGAAATTGGATTTTGATTCTTAATTCAAATCATGGGTCCCTCTCCACATGACACGTCGCTTTTAATATCGGATAATTATAATTTTTTTTTAAAATTAGTACAACATCCAAGTTGTGATTTCTGACCAAGTCCTCATAAGTTTTTGGGCTAAGATAATTAGGGTAAGAGATCACTGTTTGGGCATGTAGCCCCAACATTATTGCGGGGTCAATGAGCACAAGGGGGCAGTTGGAATAGGATTTTTGAGTTTATTGGAGGTTGAACGGTAAAAACACGTGGTCTTGTGTCTGGGCACAAGAATAACGCAACCGATTAGTGCTCTTTTTCTTGATAATTTACATGGGTTGGGTAGTTCAAATCAAACGAAATCATAATGAATCCAATGCACGTTTGGCACGGTTGGTCTATTCTATTACAAAACCAAAATATGACAATTAAGACTATTCAATAAATTGATGACCATTTATATTTACAGAAAGTGATTTTCATAGTCCAACTTGATCATATGATCCACTATGTATTGTATTCATATTTTTACGATTAATTGTTCATTTTTGTTTTACACACTCAAATTGTTCATACTTTTTGCGATTAATAAAAAAAACCCTAATGTAAGACACCGTGAATCCTTCTTTTTTTTTTTTTGAAACATGTTTCATGAATCTAGAATGACATAGTTTACTTATTCATAAAATTTGAGCTCTAATTAGGTTTTTATATGTTACAAGTTCTTTTTAGCCATTAATCATACCATTGTAAATCTCTTTCCACATAAAAGCCAACTAAAATAGCCAATTTTTATGTTTCTTGATAGCTTATTTTTAGTCAGGATGGATTAGGGTTGGGGACTTTGATAATCTAACCATAAGCTGCCCAATTCATCTCACTACCCTTAATTATAAAAAAAAATGAAATATCTTGCAATTTTATTTTTCTAAAACTTACCCTTCCCCAGTGCAAAGGTAATGAGACCTATATTTAGTTTCTCTAAAATTACCTATCCCAACAAACAATTTGAAATACCTTGACTTTTTGGAAACATACCCGAGTCAACAAATAACAATGCTTCGAAGCTTTTTTTTTTTACGTTATTTTGAAAACCTAAGGACTCAATTGTATGAATATGTAAAATATAGAATTTCCCATCCTAGGAGGAAAAGAAGGGAAACAGATACACAGTTTCAAGTGAATAAACATAATACTATACTAATTTCATATGGGTATTGCAATTATAGGAATTCCTTCTGTAAGTTATATAATCTCAATGGAGTTGTTAAAAAAAAAAAAGAAATACTAGATCATTTGTAGATTTATGGGTGTTCCATTTATTTTTGGCACGAACGAGTTATGATAGAGTACGTCTTGTTTATATCGATGACATGAGAGGAATAGCTATTTCAATGACCAATATTTTTATAGTGTTTAGTAGATTCTCAATGGATTCTCTTGCATTACCATGAATATCTGGTTTTCTTGCAAAATCAATAGGTGTTTTTTTGGGAATACTTACAGGTCAAAAGTATATTTCATGGTACAAATACTAATTACTTTTGTCCAATAAAAATAAATAAATAAAATAAATTACTTTTGTAATAACAATTGAAATGATATGCAATCCAATTTGTTTAGTATCAATGTCACACCAAATGTTCTATGGATACAAGTTATTCATTAACTATTTGTCTTTCTTTATGTAATAGGTATTGATATTTATCTGGATTTTATTATCTCAATATCGTTTGATAAGGTCAAGGCTATTTTATTTAATTTCTTTTTAGATTATAATTGTATAGATAAAGATAGTTTTCATGAATAAGATATAAATATATATATATATATATTCTTATTGGCATTTTAAAATGGTGTATATTGGGGGAAAAAAAAAAAAAGGTTGTTCTTTTTTTAATGTAAAAAATGAAGCAATTTGGGATTGTAATTGGATACCTTCTAGCTACGTCCTTGAGAACTATTTGAATCAAGTATCTACCCTCACAATACTCTAGCTTGGAGTTTCCACACACTTGTCTAGGATTGAGCCCAATGATTTGACGATAGATTTGAAAAAGCCATGCACCTATAGATGCTTTACACTAATAATTTTGCATATCATTGACATCCTCTATATTATCACAACTAGCACAGGAGTTAGACTTTCACACATTGCAAGAAATTCCCCATTGCTGCGTCTAGTGGAAATTTGGGCAATGTCTTAGTCCTAGTGTAGATCATCCTGTAGAACTAGTTAGTTATAATCTTCTTGATAAACCATAGCCTTACGAACCATCTAATCAAATGTGAAAACAATGGCTTCATTTGCAAAAGACCAATTAATTCATTATGAAAAAGAAAGTGACCATACAATGGTCACTATCATACAAAAAATAAAAATTTAAAAATACTACAGATAAGATCTTTTATCACATAAATATATTAATTATTATTATGACGATAAAAAAGACATACATTATATATATATATATTATGTATCACCCATTACAAGTAGATGAGAGTCAAAAGATTCCCTATACTTACAACACATATAAACTTAAATCATTTATGTGCTAGAAGAAATATCTATTAATGATTATCTAAGGGAAGACTATAAGAAGGAGAGATATATATCCATATAGAATATAATTTGATTGAGAATTCTCTATTTTTGTGTAATAAAAAAAGAAAGAATATCTTTGACGCATGAGACTAAGAATCATTATTATTTTGATTCAGGAAATCTATATAGAAAATATTTTAATTGAGAATTTTCTATCTTTGACGATTGAGTTTAAGATTCATTATTTTTACGATACAAGAAATTCATATAGAAAATATTTTAATTGAGAATTTTCTAATTTTTTGTCTTATAAGAAATAAAGAATATCTTTTGACGAAGTAGGTTAAAAATCATTATTTTTTCGATACAAGAAAGGGTGGAAATTTTCTTTTCTTATGTTGAAAATTAGGAAGATGGGTAATCCTTCCTAGAATATTTTGTTGCTTTCATTTACCCTTTTCTTTATAATAGTAATATATTCTCTTACTTTTTTTTTTTTTAGGTATGATTATCGTTATTTTATAATATTATATACTTATTTATTCATAATTAATTAACACGAAAAAAAAAACACTGTTCAACTCCAAAAGTGTAGCGTATGTTAACAAATGGAAAGTTGTTCTTTGTTCGAAAGTTTAGCGTATGTTAATGCTCGAAGCTTATCTTTCTACTTCCATAATAGAGGGGTAGATATGTCATTTCATTTGAGGAGAAGAGAGAGAAAGACTCATGGACAGAGTTCATTTTCCCGAAACAAAAATAGAGTGCTTGAACTGTTCTTAATTGACTTGAACTTTCCTTTTATGTTATTAGTTGGCTGGAAATTGAATAATTTCTTTTTAGGCTCAGAAACAATGATAAAATTTGAATAATAAGTCACAAGAATAAAAGAGATGCATTGATCTTCTCTAATAGCTTCCTCATGAGGGGCCACCATCCTTGCCATCTTTCTTGTAATCATCGATTCTCTATTTAGAAATATTAAACTGAAAAAATAATGATGTTAATCTTATTCGAATTTTAGTTATAATAAAATTTCATATGAACATAATTAAATTCCTAAATTATGCTAATTAGGGTTTTAGTCTGATAAAGTGGGGTCATTAAGTTATATTAAAAGTCTAATGTGGACTGGCTTAGTGTGGGCCAGATAGATTTCTATTGGGACTGTGATGAGTCAGACCCTATAAGGATTACTATATAAGGAGAGCTAGGTTCCCCCTCTACCCAGAACAACTAATTATTCTCAATCCCTATTGAGGAGTACATTTTGGACAGAGAGGGAGATATTCAGTGTTCATCGTCCCTGCGCATACGGTATTCTCATTAGGCCAGTTACTTTGCGAATAGAGGGGAAGCACCTAGATCTTTGTTCTTTATTTTCTGCTGCAATCATCATCACTATGGATGCGAAACAAGGTTGGTGGTTCTATCCCTGTTTTCTATTATTTATTTGATTGTGTTCTTGAACGCCCTATAAAGATCCTGACTTTTGAAATTTTGTCCCTATTCGGATCGATTTATTCTAACAAATCTCTCTCTCTCTCTTAATTGAGCTACCCAAAGCCATCACATTTTGTCAAACACTTGGTGTGTGCACGAAACCATGCAGGGCCGCAGCAGAAGCGGCCACACCACCACCACCACCAAAAGAATTGACAAGCCGCTTAAGCAGAGGAGGAAGATTTGTATCTTTTTATGTATAAAGCCATGGATGAAGGAGTGATCCGTGGGTGAGGTCTAGAAGGACGAAAGCCTTATAATTTCCAGCTCAGTTGGGGCCTTATTGGGGAGGTATCATTTGAGAGCACGCGCAATGGGTCACTGAAGTTAGGCACCACTGCCCTCTTTTTAGAATCTGATAAACACATAATAACACTAAAGAAAGGAAAGAAAACACCCAAATGGGCTCTATCTCTGCTAGCTGCTTTGCTTACATTGGAGAAACTCCGCCGTCCATTTACTGACTAAGTTGTGACTTATTGGGAGAGAAAGGAAGGTAGGAAGCAGTAGGTACGATCTGGTCAAATGCAATAGTCTTTGCTGACACAATCTGACCTTGAAAAAACACTGCGTTCTCTATAATTGTACTTTTAGATTTGCTTGATTCGTTCCCTCTTTGACTCTATAATCATCATCATTACCATTTCTTCTACCCTTTCTTTTCTCACTTTTGCTTGTAAATCACTCTCTCCATCACATGTATTTGTACTGCTGCACGTTTCCATATAAGCTTTTAGCTCCCTTTAGAATGAGGGGGAGTTGAGGTGGACCTATTGTTTCAGCCGAGTCACTGAGTTAACTCACTGACTCATTTTGCTCTTTAAACTCTCTCAACTCTCTTTTTTGTGAGTGTTGATTGGGGGTTTTTTTTTTTTTTTTTTTTTTTGGGGGGGGGGGTTGGGGTGGGGCTTTGTTGATATTCCGGGGAGGGAATTCATTGATTGCAGCTTTTGGATGGATGGGAAAGTGTATCCCAACATGGGGAGGGTATTATCGATTTTGTCTAATAGAAAATATTTTAAGATCCTATGATGGTGGTTGAACCCTTCTCATGCAGTGAAAGAAAACTTTCTTCATTTTTCTTATCCACGAATTTCAAGTTAATTATCCAATTCTGTGTAGGATTACAACAACACTTCTAGGAGGAAAAAACATCCTTCCATAAAAAATTCTCATCAAACCTTCTAAAAAAAACACTAATATGTGAATTAGATGGACAAAATTTTGATTTTGAGACATGACCTAAATATAATATTGGAGAAAGTTATCTATCCAGGAGTGTGGTTTATGCCAACACTCCTATGAGTTTAGCTCTCTCCTCCCCTCTTGAAAAGACACCTCTACCCCTATGTTTTGAGGAAGAGAGAGATAGACACATGAGAGTGCTAGCGTAGACCACACTCCTGAATAGAAAACTACTTCCCTATGTGAATTATTATTTGTAATTCCATAGCTTATACTTTTGAAAAGGGTTTAGGGTCTTTCTTTCACCATCATTATTTTTGGCAAGGGGATGGAGGGAGGAAAATGTTTTTCTAAGTCAATAAGACAGATTGACTTTTTATATTTAGGGGAAAGTTTTCCTCCACTAATAGAGGACGATGGTCCACCCACCATCCAAGGGTTCACAAACCCCTCCTAGAATTTTAGTATCTTCCCAAAATACCCTCTCAATGCCCTCTCCAGCTCTCTCCTGCTCCACGGTTAATTGGACTTGGCTCAGGTTAACGTACAAGAACATTCTTGTACGTCTGGATGCCATCTAGATGGAATCCACTCACTCCCGACGTACAAGAATGTTCTCATTTATGAACTTGAACTGGCCTCTGGGATCCTATTCACTATGGCCGGAGGACAACTCGGTCCTTATTTTTATATTTTCATTTTGATTGCTATTTCCAATCGGTCTATCCATCTAACTCGCCTCAAGATTGTTTATAATGTCAAAGGATTCACAAACTCACATTCTTTCCTCTCAATGGAGAGTGAGTTAACTCAGAGTCAGAGGCTCACTGTTTTCAGAATTTTAATTGAGAATCGTATTTTGCCTTTTCAATTGTAAATGCTAATGTGGCTGACATTGCCACATCAGCATTAATGATTTCAATTTTACTTTGACCACTTTGGCTTTCATTAGTTCCATGCTATTGAATCTTAAAATATAACATCTAAGGATCGGCGATCTTTGTGGAGGAGTGCGATCCCTATGTGCGTATGGAGGCCAATGAAAATACATACGTTGGCATTATAAGGGTCGAGATTACTATCTTTCATGGGGGAGGAGTTGTCATTTCGTCCCCCCACTATGTCTGGGCATGGCAATACTCTCCCCCCACAAAGAACTTTTCAACTAAAACCCCCCTCTCCAACAAAACAAGGGAAATAAATAGGAAGAAGCATGATTTTAGTGCACGGTATCGGGATGGGTATCGGCAACCCGCAAAACCAATATGCGGTATTGATATGGTATCGGTATCAATGACTAGCAAAATCAATACATATCGTCCGATACGATACCGTTACTTAGAACCATGGGAAGAAGGGCTATCATATCCCAGTTAAGTTACTGAGTTAACTCAGTGAGTCATACTCTGCTTCAAACCGACTTAATTCAAGAGTGATGTGTTTGGAAGGTAGCCTTACCACAACACGTGCCGGTCATCTTCACCATAAAACACATAAAACAA
The DNA here is from genome assembly GCF_018873765.1 of Telopea speciosissima. NCBI lineage: Eukaryota > Viridiplantae > Streptophyta > Magnoliopsida > Proteales > Proteaceae > Telopea > Telopea speciosissima. Next base: position 46,605,045 of record NC_057924.1, read on the forward strand.
CAGTAGCAAAAAAAGCATGCTTTTGATGCTTTACGAAGACCACGACACGTGGTGTGTCTGGTCATCGAAAAGCTCAGCCGTGCATTGATGCTTTACACGCCTGATCGTAAACTGAGACATGGACACGTGCCGTGTTGAGTTATCGATGAAATCAATTAACAAATGCCAATCTCTCCAATCTCATCCACTTGGTTATAAATCTCACATCGAAGTGCTAAACAACTTTCCCCTCCTCCACATTTTTTTAATTCTTCTTCTCTATTTAATCTTCTCAAAGCTTCCACCTTTCTAAGCAAGCTTTCTCTCGTCTCTGTCTCTCTATTCTCTTTACCCTTTTGGGTTTAATCCGTTGGTTAATCGGCTTCTTTTACTCCGGCAAGTGATGGAGATGGAGGTTTTTGAACTGCGAGAACACGCCTCGGTTGGGTCTCTGTTAATGTAAGAGTTAAATATTTTTTTAAGGATTTCTTGATATGCTAATAGGAGACATTGCTATGATTTGAATAAGAATTAGGGTGCAATCATCACATTCTCTTTAAAAGAAAACCCCCAACAAAACTATAGCTTAAATATTATCAAAAACATAATAGAAAAATCGGGTTTGTACTAGGTCGACTCACCCGGATCGAGTCAAAATTTTGAAAAATCTAATCAAGAGTCGTGTAGGTTACGTCAGGATAAAAAATGAGGAGACTCGGTCCTAAATCGTTCGAACTCAATATTTTTATCTGAGTTATGGCAGACTTGGAAACTTTAATCATTTTTAAAAAAATCATAAAGTTGATTCACTTAGAAACTGAATTGAGTAAAATAATAAGCCCGTATTTTTAAACAATAAGAAACCTCAACGTCTTGTCTCTATTATCTTGTTCAATGGTATAAACTTAAAATGCAATTGATGTGATTTCTTGATTTTTTTTTTCCTAGTTTTCCCATATTGTTTTTATATTTATTGTATTAAAAAAAAAAAGAAAAAAGTGACTCGCCTTGACCGGATTTGACAAGGCCAAGTCATTAGATTTTTCTGAAAAATGAGTTGAGCCTAGAATTCCAACCATGGAAGAAATGAGTATTCATTCCATCAAGAGATTGCATTTTTTGCTGCAGTAAAATGTAGTTTGGTTTTCTTTTTTAGGGGTATAGAAAAGAGTTTTCATTTCTTCTCTTTTTATAGAGCCTCCCTAAAAGAAGTGTTTTTTAAAAGATTTTATAAGATAAAAATGTGGGAGGCAATAATGTACGGACACCATAAGGAGATAATGGCTTTGATTAGAGGAGGAAAAATAAACCCAAATCCTTAATTAAAGTCAGCTTTAGAATAATTAAATGCTTTGGCCACGTCTAAAATAATCACGTCTAGAATCTGTGATTAGTTGGAGGGTGTGAGTGAGTTCTCAACTCGACATATGGGTGGTGGGGGAATGCCATTGTTTATTTATTTGTTTTCTTTGTTTATTTAAGAGAGCTTTACAAAAGCTAAAGCCTAGTGCTTTCCTTTTCGTCCTCTCCCTCTTTATAGAATCCTCCATTTTCACTTTATCTTACCAAACTGCCCTATCATATCTTCTTTAATTTCCTCTTGGAACCATTCTTATATACATCATATTAATACAAGAGAGCTTTGGGTTTAGCTCTTTTTTATCTTTACTTTTTGGGGTGAGGGGGGGGGGGGGATGCTAGGACTTTTATCCGTTGGCGTGATTGCAGCGTTGCTATACTCATCATGCGGCACTGCATGTGCCATGTGGGGCTCATTGTGCACACGTGGCACCTGCAGCGTCGCACGATGAGTACAGCAACGCTGCAGATACAACATTGGATAATGATCTGGGGGTGCTAGGCCCCACACCAGGGGCCAGTAAAGGGCCACATTGGGCCAAACTTATTACTACACTACTCTACAACTATTTCACCCTTTCAAGAAGGGTGGGGGGTACGAGGGTCGAACTCTCGACCTTTCATGGACTTACACTAGACCCAACTGTCTAGCAACCCTACCACTGAGCTAGAAGCTTATAACCCCTTTGGGCTACCCTTATGTTTAAATTAAAAGAGCAATGCTATGGAGACTAAACCGAGATGATGGCCACGTTGCATTCTGCATCCTACAAACCTAAACCCCTAATAAGGTCACATCGATTCTGAACAGTTTAGGGTGAAGAACTTTGGTCTATGATTCTACCACATGAAAGGATGATGTGGCAAATCTGACCGTTGGATATCTAGAGAGTTCTAAGATTGACCAAATGTCAAATTTCAACCTCAAATTCAATCATTTACTTTTTCAAGAAGTGTCATACCCTCCATTGATATCCATGCACCCCCACTATAGTCTTGTGCATCCTCTTGTAGTGCTAAGTTCCGTTTTATTAACAGAAAACTCTGATCGGGCTAACGTGTAAATTAGGAGACCATGAGGTCTATATGTCCATAAAAATATTAGTCCATCCGAGTTGCAATGTGTCAAAATCACTGCCTTAATTACAGTCTAATTCAATTTGAAGAGAACATGTTCGCTAAGTTTATTATTGACAAGAAATCATCATCATTCTAGTAATGCATCACAACCCAAAGAAAACATGTTCGCTAAGTTTATTATTGAAAAGAAATCATCATCATTCTAGTAATGCGTCACAAGCCAAAGAGAACATGCTTAGTTTATTGATACAAAATTATCATCATTCTAGCTAGTAATGTGAAATGTAAAAGGTGAATAGTGAAGCTTAAGAAAGCACAATGCATGATGAATGTCAAGAGTTTTAATTGAAATGTAGTGATCTTCCAACTAATCTATTTATAAAACAATATCGATTTTGTTTCCATGTTCTTAGATCTATTTTCTTGACGATCTTCATTTATCCTCCTAATATCAACTTTGATGCATTTGAAAAATATTTATCACTTGTGTAGGCAAACTCTATTTACTTCATGCAAGTAACAAAAAAAAATGAAATGTTTACATTTAAAGGACACGGGATTAAAAAAGATCCAGAAAATATTTATATAACAATTAATTGTGCATCATAAACTTATAATCCACATATATTTATAAAACAATATCAGTTATGTTTTTATATTCATGGATTCTAGGTCCCTAACAACATTAATTTTTTTGGCATCAACTTAAATGCATGGGATTATTTATCTTGTGTAGAACCGAATGGCAACACCCAAGAAGGGGTGAATTGGGTGACATTCTTTTTCTCTTTAGATAAGTTTAAAAAAAAAAAAAATCACTAAAAGGCAAGTGTAAGGAAGGGGAGATTTAGAGTGGTTCAGACCAACTTATCCTGTGTCCACTACCTTGATCATGGATCAAGAATTTCTCCATTAACTCATTCTTTTATTAGGCAATAATCAAGCCCTTACAAACTCAACCACTTTTTCAGATTGAACACTCGGACCACCTTGGTCAAGCATTTCATTCCACCAAGATCACACAAACCAAGGATTTTCGTTCTTTGTTAACCAAACACCTATTAATTGACATCAAAAGACGTCCTTATGGCAGAGCTTGTTCTTGCAAGAAAACTAAACTCAACAAGGGCGCCAATGAAAAATCACCCCGATAACAATAGCTACCCACTAAATCTACAAGGTAACATTATGAGCTCAATATATACGAGAGTTATTCTGTGAAATGAATCTAATTTCAAATCATTCACTTTCTTCAACTACTCATGCTATGGATGTGGGAGCGCTAGTTTCAAATGATCAGGTGGAGTGGTATAAGAAACATGCTTACTTTTATAACAAAAATGGCTTCTTTCTTTAAATTTGATAATTGTATCTACTTAAGCACATAATGATCAATACAAGATGATTTTAGCTTTGATTTAAAAATATTGAAACTCTTACTCTCTAGCCTTTTTCTAAGATAATGTAGCTCTTTAAGTATAGTACCTAGCAAGCAACAAATTTCTCAAGATGATGTTCACAATGAAGCATAGCTCTTCTCAAGATAATCATGAATTAATCTCTACACACTTGCTGTTATTGTACGTGGTATTGATACTTGACATCAAGTTACTCCATCCTATTATAGGCAAACAAATTAGCTGTTAGAGTCAAGTTAAGTTTCTCCTTTAAACATTTAAATTCCACTTCCATTTTCAAGGAAAATAACTGTTGAAAAATTACTTTAATTCAAAATAGTTGGAAGCATTAATCTATTTCAGTCTCCAATATGGAACCTAATATTTTTTTTAAAAAAATCCTAGTTGTTGGAGGTCCTCAGCATTAGTGAAGATGTTTAAGAGTTCTACTCGAATGGTTATTAATAATGAATCAAAGACCTTTCAACTTATTAACTATACAACATTAAATACTATCGCACGGATGACTGCATGATAGTCATGGAAGACCATGGCACTTAAGACTGTCACTCTCAGACATGCACAAAAGCTGGTCACAGAAGATTGTGCTTTTATCCGTCTAAGAAAGACTTAGTCTTATAACTCTTGGACATTCATAAAAGATTGTACTGATTGCCTGTGAGCTTTGATTTAGAATTTTTTTGTTTGTCAATTAAGCTCAATCTTCCGCAGAACCATCCATCCCTGTTCACTGAAGACTTAGACATTTTTCTAAGTCAAACCACCTAGTTTCTTGATTTTCAATCCAGGTCATTTTATGTCACTATCTTGGTATTTTTATATCTTATTGATCATTTAAATTAGAATTAGAAAGATATTCTAATAAAGATCAAATCCTAATTTGTTTTTTGGAAGATGCCTTCAACTTAATGTTGCTTTCAGTTCTTTGATCATTCAAGTCATGGAAAACTGTCCCTTGTATGCGAAAGACCGTTTACACCAGTTCTTTATTCAATCAACATGCCTTGATCTTCATTCAACTGTACCTATTCAATAACTTGGTTATCATCAATCTTTTAGCACATCAGCACACCTATTATTACACCGAAACATACATCACACATTATTTTTATACCCAAAACTCATAATATATAATTGGAACAGCTAGGTCTTACAGTCTCTCCCTTTTTATACATGGCAAATCATGATGATGTGGAAAATAATAACTCCCTCTGAATGTGAGGTCTTAACCATTTTAAACATGCATGTTGAATGAGAAAATCTTAATCAAAACTTTAAAAAGATTATCATGCCAATTTTAGTATACCTTACAAGGTTCTCATTCTATTGTCACATCACAGTAAACTCAACTATTTGTATTTTCAAAAGATTTAGGTTAGGCATAGGCCTCTCTAGAAGGTTGTGGATTAGAGGAGAAAGGAGAGTGGAGGAGATGATTTCTTGCAGGTATGCAAAGGCCGATCGTCTCGTAAAGTTTTTTCTTTTAAAATTAAGTTTATCCCATTTTATATTAGTTTATAAGAAGACTAATTACGAGTACGAGACGTGGGAAACCCCCTTCTTCATCGGTCATGTCATAAAAGAGATTATTTGATCTGTGTGACCAATGCATTAGTCTTGCTGAGAGATATTGCCCAAACTACAAATCTTGATTGGTCATTGAAGTCGATCAGTTTAATGAGAATTTTATTATAAAGTGAATGCTCATGAAACTTCTACAAGCTTGCTAGAACATTACAAAGATAGGTAACATGCATTTTTGCATATAATGTTCAGTGTATCTTGTGTATTTTGTGTGACTGTCATGAAACCTTCATGGTTTACAACTTTTATCTTTTCTTTTGGGTTTGTCTTCATTTTGGATCCTTTGCTTGTCATGTGATGTTTTCTTGTCACTTCTTTTATTTTTGTTTGTGCTTATCGTACAAAACATAATCATTTTTCTTTTTTGGTACCTATTTGAGCTTAAGTCCTTAAGGGTTAGTTTTATCAAAACATGTATATTTTATAAGACTTATTTTTCACCTATGAAGCAAATAATAGATGGTAAAGAGTAATCAACACTTTTTTCATTATTTTCAAAATAATGTAGATCCATCAATTTCTACCTTAAGATCTTTTTCAATAAGTGGTAAAGAGTTCACTACCTCCACACAATGCTCCAATTTTTCGCTTAAAGCACTATTTTCTTTTTTCAACTTATCAACCTTGTCCATAAGGACTTGGTTCATACATGAATATTCATTTAATTTATTAATAAATTTTTTGCAATAATTATTCAAGTCACTGTTAGAATATGTATCTATATCATCATCATTTTCATCACATGAATCATTGCATTCAATACCTACTAATCACAAATGTACAGGTTTCTCGTAATTGTAATATTTCAGGATTGTTTTTTAAAAGAATCTTATAATTCCTTTTGAAAGATAATCAATTTCATCTTGTTTGGATTACTCATTTTCACTATCTAATTCAATATCCTAAGACTTTAAAGCAAGACTATCTTTCCTTTTGTGTTTAGTGAGTTGTTTTACCATTTTAAGAGTTATTAATGAACTAATTGGTACATATCCATGATCAATCGATTAAGATCTTTAGTTTCTTGAATAGCTATGACCTTTGTTTCCTAGTTTTTGGGTAGGCTTCCAAGTATTTTACTTGATATTTAATGGATATAACCTTTCTAAGAGAATTCAAAGAATTAATAACATCAGTAAATCTAGTAATCATATATTTAATACACTCATCATCATTCATAAAAAAACAATTGATATTGATGTACTAGCATATTAGTTTTAGATTTTCTAACTTGAGTAGCATCTTCATGAATAACTTCAAGGGTTTTCTAAATTTATCTTTTAGTCTTACAAGTACAAACTCTATTATATTCACTAGGACCTAAAGCATAATATAAAAACATTTAGCTTTAAAATTAGAAATATGCTTACCTATTTCTTTTGCAGTCTACTTGATTTTCTCTTTCTCTATAGTTTCTCCACTGATTATCTCCATTGTAGGAGAATAGCCTTCTTCAACAATGGTTCAAAGATTATTGTCATAGGCTTCTAGATATATCATCATTTTATTATTTCAATAGCTGTAATTAGTGCCACCGAAGAATAATGGATAAGATACATACTGACCTTCCACTTGGGTTGATGTAAATGTCATCATCGAACTTGTAAGAGTCCTTTATGACGAATCTCGCTCTGATACCACTTGAAGAATCAAATGACAACACCCAAGTGATCATCATTACTTGGGTGACACTCTTTTGCTCTTTAGATAATGAAAAAAGTATGAACTACTAAAAAGTATGGGAAGGGGGGGGGGGAGATAGAGAGAAACATACACAAGGATTTAGAGTGGTTTAGACAACTTGTCCTTTGTTCACTACTTTAATCACGGACCAAGGATTTCTCCCCTAACTAATTCTTTTCCTAGGCAAGAATCAAGTCCTGTCAAACTCAACCACTCTTTTAGATTGAGCACCTAGACCACCCTGGTCAAGGATTTCCACCTAGATCACATAGACCAAGGATTTTCTTCAAGCCACATAACCTTACTTTTACACTAAAAATGACTTCTTTCTTCAAAACTGATAATAGTATCTAATTAAGCACACAATGATAAATACAAGGTGATTTTAGATTTGATCTAAACATGTTGAAGCTCTTGTTTTCAACTCTTTCTCAAGATGATGTAGCTCTTTAAGCACAATCACACATAAAAAATAATTTTCTCAAGACAATGTTCATAATGAAGCACAACTCTTCTCATTATGATCATGAATAAAGTTCTACACATTTATACTTGACACCAAATGACTCCATCCTATTATAGGCAAAAGAACTAATCTCTAGAGTCAAACTAAACTTCTTCTTTGAACATTCACTTTCAAGAGAAACTAACTTTTGGAGAACTACTTTCAATTCAAAATAGTTGGAAGCATTAACAAATTTTAGTCTCCCATATTCAACTTAAGATTTTCAAGGAAAAACTTGTTATACCTCATCCTAGGAAAATAAATGGTTTAAATTATTATATGATATTTAAATATTTAATTTTGTGTCATCAGATAGATCGAGTCAGGTTCCATCAATTTCATCGAAATTGAAAGTTATATGCAATGATAAGGTAAAAAAACACTAAAAGATTTATGATATTGTTACCATAGAAGACCATGATTTTATTTCATTTAAAATCATAGTATTGATTATTTGTGATACAAGTATACAGCTATTTAGAATCCTACCCACCTAAATGACTAAAGCGCATATCTAATTGGGGATTAACTAATTATTTTAAGTTAAGTTGAGTTACAATTAAAATCATTGAATCAAACTAGGTTCAATTAGAATTGCTAGGTTCATTGGACCATTAGGTTCATACTTGGTTCAAAGGCTTGGACCATAACCTGGTGTAGACGCTGAATTTTGTCACCCCCCGGCGATGATGACAACAGGACACGGACAGACATCGGTATCTCTCTCAAGAAGGACTCTTGTCTCTATATCTGAACCAAATCACCCTAACATCCCTAAAGTGACTTATCAGACCCTTTTACTAAACGCTGAAGGAGGTACTGCTTATCCTCCCCCACCACGGCGGTCTAAAAAAGACCAAGCCCATGGGCCCATACGAGGCCTACAATCAAGGAAAAGTGACACTGCGCTCCCATGGCGTTGTGGACATTTCCAAGGCACCGTGGGGGCCCACCACGGCACCAGTGTACTTTTTCCACGGCGTCACAAAGGGGTGTGACATCAGCCTGCTGACGTCACCCACGGCACCGTGGAAAAGTCCCCCACGATGCCGTGGACATCTACACAGTGCGGTGGAGGACAGACCCTCCCCTATAAATAGGAGGGTCCCCCTCCCTCCAAAGGAGAAGCTTTTCTCGGGTAGGGAGACCCTCCAGGGCTTGTTTTGCCCCCTTTTCACCCTCTTTTCCCTCGTCTTTCCCTCATGAGTATGTGAGTGAGTGGAGTTCTTCAATGTGGGTAGATCATTCGATTATCCATCCAAGCATAAAGCGATTATGCTCTTAGGTATTGTTATCCTATCAGTGTACGAATAACGAAATACCCCCTTCACAGCCGTTATTTTGTCTGTATACAGATAACGAGAATCTCTTATATAGCTGTTACTCTGCCCGAAGTCTGAGTAACAAAACTCATCTCGTATAGCCCTCATTCTGTCCGATAAGAGAGAGACAAGCCGATCGTCCGTCTTCACCTGAGCCGTGGGACATCACATATTTCGCCCTCGGTGTGCTTTCATTTATTTCTTGTATTTGTAGATAGGTATCTGTCGCTTTCTCTCTCATTATTTTTGGCATAATGTAGACAATTAAAGAAACTCGTTTTAGTGTACATAATAAATGATTTTTCCTTCTTTGTCAAAATTAGTGCATCATAACTTAGCCTTACTTGTTAGTATATGATATATTATCAAGGGAGAATATTCGAAAATCAGCATCTAGTAGAAAGACCGATTTATCTGGGCGAGGTGGGTGCCTAACACCTTCCCACCCTTGTAACCTGACTACTTATCCTGAATCTATAACCAGACCATATGGAATCACGTAGCCCTTTCCGTTAACCTCGGATGGGGCTACACCCATTGGGTCCTAGGCCCTAATCCTAGGTGGCAACTCCATTTCTTTATAAAGCATGATCCCAATCCCCATGATGATATATCAGAACGATACGCCGTTATTCATCGAAGTCAATCCTTGTCGCTATAAGGCTGAGGAACCCTCGTCCCGAGGACCACAGTACTTACACCTGGTTGCATAGGAATAAAGCAATAAAGGCAAGGGCATGATTGGAATTTCATGGACGATAGAACCAAAGAAAATATCTTTTCTTTCTTACCTTGCACATTTGGGGGAAAACAAAAGGAGAAACCGAATTTGAGAGGAGGATAGATAAGACAGAGGGAGAGAAGAGGAATCGTTGAGAAGAAGAGAGGGGTTTGAGAGAATATTTTGCAAAAGAGTTGTTGTGTGAGTTTTTCTTGTGAGGTCGAAGAAGTCTCTTCTTCCATTGTTGAAGAAAAGGGATTCAAAGGGACTAGAATACATGTTATAGCAAGGTTTGAGAGGTTGGAAGTGATTCTTGAAAGCTCGAACTAGGGAGGAGGGAACTTCCATCACGAGGTGAGTTCTTATTAGTTTTTTAATCTTTGATTTCTTATGGGTTTCAAAGTTACAAATATGAAAATTTTGAGATGGATTTTCCTTTTGAGGTTTCATCTGAGATGGAAAAATCAAAGAAGAAAGGGAATAAAAGGAAAAAATTTATACATTTTTGAAGTGTTATTTTTTGCAATAACAGAAGAAAAGGGGAGAAAAAAAAGAAGATGATGAAATGGAAAGAAAAAATATGGCAGGACTGATTGAAGAGAGGGGAAGATGGGAAGGCTGCTACCAGCCTATAGCAGGCTAGGCTAGCAGCTGTTGCTACAATGGTCAGTGGCCAATGACCATTCTTTCCCCCTCCCATTGTGTGTGTGTGTGTGTGTGAGGTCCCTTGTGGCTTCAGCCTCTGCTATTGAAAAGAAAAGAAGAAGAGAAGAAGGAAGAAGAAGATAGACCGATTTTAAGGTATATCAAATCTGATTTTTCTCCTTTTTTGGGATTTTCTATGGTCTCTAATAAATCTAAAATAATGTTATATTGCTGGGATTTGGGAAAAATGTCTTGGACCCATGAGATGTATGTTGTAGGACATATAGGGTTGAGATGGTTCTGATTTTACAATGAGTTAGGATTTTGTGCAATAGTTTAATTCTAAGAATGTTGTGAATGGAACTTATGAGTAATATGATCTATGTGACTGTTGTGTGTTTAAGTTAATAGTATTAACAATGCGAATGGTTAGAAAAAATGGGTAGTTTAAGAAGTGATTTTCATTTGTGAAATGTTTATTATAATTTGAAATGGTGTACTATAATACTTTTAAGGCTATGAATGATGAGAAATATTAGTGGAAAACGTGAAGGATATTTCACATAATTTCCAAGGAAGGGAATGCCTATGTTTTACATGATACAATGAATTGTTTGAATGATGGATTGACAAGGATTTGTTTATGTTCATATTTGGAGGGGGGGATTCGAGCTTTTCCTGAATTTTACCTACTTGTGGGTTGATACATGTCTGTTAGATTATAGATCCTAAGAAATTAGATTTTGTTTTAGGTTAAAGAGCACATTTATTATGTTTCCATTAATCATGCTATCGTATGCCAGCTTGATAAATAGTTGGGTATGTATTCTAATGCTGAAACATGATATTTAATATGCAATTAGGGGTAGGGTTATGAACTGTAATGATATATTTTGTTTAAAAATAAATATATAACCATGATGAGAAAGGTATGTATTAGATTAAAATAAGATGTTTAGTATGCCATTTACGGTGGGAATAAGAGTAGGAAGTGGTGTATATGCAACTGAAAAGAGAAATAATGATATGCTATGAAGTGTAATCGAATTCAATAAGACACCCCTGCTTATTTGGGATTTTAACCTTGCATTTGGGTTTGAATGGATTGACTTTGTTTTGATGATTTTCTAGGCGCTGAAAATGAGATTAGAAGGCCTATATGTGTGTGTGAGTAATTCCATGTTGAAAATTGGAATTATGGGGTTAGGTTACTGTTTTAGGAATTAATAGGTTGCTGAAATTAGAATATTATCATGCCATTAAATTGTTGAATTTACCATGATAACACCCATTATGATAGGAAATCACATTCAAGCTAAATAAGGTTTAGACTTATGGGTTTAAACAATTGTTTTGAGCACACTATATATGCTGAAAAATGAGAATGCATGTATTTTAAGGGCTGTTAAGAAGAACATATAAAACGGAAAATAAAAATGATTTGAACATGGGACAACGATGTTTAGGTCCCATATCTAGGGTTGGGAGAAATTCCAAGTGGAATGGTCTAAGTAAGATTGAATATGGAACCTTAGAACTATTATTGTTAAAAATATTAAAATGTTAAAACAAGGAAGGCGTGTTTATATAGGTGATGCGGCCGAGCATCCAAGAATCGAAACAGAGAGGGTTCTCCAAGATCATACAGACCTAGAATTAAGTGAAGAAAATTCTATTATATCTGTGCATTTTTTTCAGTATTGTTTATAGTATCATGACTCTGAGATTATTTATATTTTACATAGAAATGAAAATATGTTTTTATGAATTGTTTAATAAAGTGATGCATGATAAGTAAAGAACAGGAAAGAACCGAAGAGAGCCTAACTGAAGGTTTTGTCAATGTTTAGTTTAACAATAAGAATGAGTGGGCTAATGGGGTCCCCTAATATCCCCTCCACTAGTTGGGAGTGAGCAATAGCGATTCCATCAATATTCCAGTTCATCCTAGAGTTGAGTTAGGCCGGATTCGAAGTGGAGGTTTGCAAAGCAAGGGAGCACTAGTGACTCAAGAAAAGTAAAGTACAAAAAAGCATAGCATAGACCTATGATTACCAACCCTTTCCAATAAGGGGTATAGATTTTGGATGAGATACACAGAGATTAGGGCGTGAGCATCCCGACATTAAGGTGATTGGCTAGGGTATCGCTATCAATTCACGATACGTCGTGGACTTTCCTGGTGCCTTGATGACCAGCCAGGGTGTCATCTCACGTTGCTCCGTGTATAGTTAGGGTATGGACTTCCCCAGCATTAAGGTTACCTACCAGGGTATCGATTCACAGTACAGTGTGGACTTCCTCGACGCCTTAATGACTGGCTAGGGTGTAGTTCCATTTTCCTCCAAATATAGTTGGATCCTCATAGGTACCTAGAGTTACAGAGCATTGTACCCTCATCTTTACACACTTCAGTGGCAGTTCACATGGAGAGCAAACAAAGTAAGCTAAAGAAAGAAAATAACAAATAACCAAATATAGTAAGTCACAACAAAAGAATAACAAATCAACAGACACAGTAAGTCAAGAAAAAGAATAACAGATAACATGATGTTTTCATTGTTTATGAGTATCATGCATGACAACTATTTGTAAGATTAGATATAATATGCCAGTTTTGCGGAATATGATTACAACATGTTCATAAAATATCATGATTTTTAAATTCATGAGCATGATAAGAACCGTGTTCCTTCTCACAAAGCTAGTTAGTTCACCCTATAATTATAAATGTTTTTATAGAGCATGCACACATAGAGTGCTAGTGTGCGGATTGCATCACAAGATCCAGAGGGAACGACGTCCAACCTTCCAAGTAGATGAAGAGAGAGATAGATCAGAGATCATTTTTATGTATATATTTTGAGACGTACATATGATAGACAATAATTTGATGTAAGTATGCATATACAAATTTAGAAATGAATGATAGATAGATGTTATATGAGATGGTAGATGTCAGCATTTACAGATGTTTATAGAAATGTTTATAGTTATTCCGCTACTATATTCTGATGTCTTTGATATTGTCTGATGTATGTTCATAGTTTCTGTAAATAGAATGTAACAAAAATTAATGTTTAACCGTTATTTAATGGTGGCCCGTGACGGCATGCTCATATACTTTAACCCGAATTGAGGGGCGCTACAAAACTAGCTATTGGAGCTCCTTAACATCAGTGAAGATATTTAAGAGTTCCATACTTTCATGTGGTTAGAGTCCAAGTGATTATCAATAATGAGTCAAAGAACTTTCAATTTCTTAACCATACATCATTAAAAATTATCGAGTAGAAGACTACACGATAGTCATGGAAGACCGCGGCTGGATGGACTCAAGACTGTTACTCTCAGATATGCCCAGAAATTGGTCACAGAAGACCACGCTTTCGTCCATTTGATAAAGACTTAGCCTTATAACTCTTGGACATTTACGAAAGACTAGAGTGATCGTATGTGGACATTTTGCTTTAAACCTCAGTTGTTCGTGAGCTTTGACCTAAAATATTTTTGGTTACCAATTAAGCTCGATCATCCATCCCTATTCATGGAAGACCGTGGACAGTAGACTTAGACATCTTTTTAAGTCAAACCGTAGGTCCTTGTGAGATGACCCATTTACCCTTTTGATTAAAAACGAAAATAAGAATGACTTGCCCTTTCTTCTATCTCCCAACTTCATCTTCAACCTTTGAATCTTGAAATCGCCGACGATAATAACCCCTACCATTGGCAGAAGCTTATGCTCTGCGGCTAGAGAAGAATGGCGCGAATTTGTGAAAGAGAGATTGTTATCGAGGACTATTTTTCTGTTTCATCTTCTTCCCTGGTTCTTCCCTATTGGTGCTATAGTCTCCCAAGGTTGGTGCTGATTTCTCTCGTAGCCTTCACTTTCAGCCTCAAACTCTGGGGATTGAATTGCTACCCTAGGGTGACCTAATCCTTAGAAGTCTCAGTCCAAACCAGTTCTCTATTGAGATATTAAAACTAGAACTCAGGTCTGTTTTTGTATTTTCCATTAGACTTTTGTTGTAGGCTATTTCTTAGATCTTCAAGTTGCTAACCTTCTATCGTATATTGGATCTAATAGTTAATGAATCCGCAACATACCTCTTGAATTTCAAGTTCATCCAACTCGATTTGTTTGAGTTCCAATATTTGAAACCAAGTCTGTTTCCGCCTTGGGTTTCGATTGAGGGTTGAATACAACCTCCCGATTCTCCCTATTTTTATTTGTCACCAAGTTTTGTTCCTTACCTTCCTCTATGGCGCTGCGGGTGGGGCTGCTCCTGTTTTGCAGTGCTGTGTGGCGGGGCTACACCTGTCCGCGATACCGCGGGGCTGTGCCTTTCTGTGGTGCCGCGAGGTGTGTTAGACTGTCATGTTTACGCCTGCGATGCTGCTGCACCTGTGGTGCACGCTCTATAGGGGTTACAAGGGTGTTGTGAATGTTTTGGGCTTTTTGTGCTTTCGCGGTGTTGGAGGATGGATTCCAGGGGACATTGTCAGTTATTCGTGTCCGATTGTCGTCATTGCCGGGGTGGTGACAAAATTCAGCGTCTATAGGGGGAGAGAGAGATAGAGAGAAGATTTTTTTTTCCATTTTATATATATATTTTTTTACATTTCATCATTTTTTCCATGATTCGAGTCTTGATCCAGTAAAATTTATGGATTTGAAGGAATCGACGATTCCTAATTGATTTGAGGGCTCCGGACTGGAACTGGAATTGGAATTAAGTTAATGCTGATTCCTATAACTAATTTTAGGATCACTTTGAGCTGAAATTTTGTGGACAGGAAAACCCCAAGGTCAACCCAAAAAAAATTATTCCTTTTAATAAAGATCCTTCTTTACTTATATGCAAAACAAATGGAGACGGATCGAGTTTTCCTCCACCCACGGTGAATGGAATTATTCCATACATTGCGGGCATTGGATTGGAAGGAGAAGGCCTGTAGGGATTTTGGAAAAATCCAAAATCTTATAAGCGTTTTGTGAACCCTAGGATGGTGGATGAACCCTCTATGGGTATAGGAAAACTTTGTCCACTGGAAAGGGACATACTAAAATTAATTCGTTAAATTTGTTCCCAAAATTCCATTTTCTATTCCTCTATATCCTTTCCATTTGATCTCAAATATTTTTATTTTCGAATTGAGATAATGGTTTGAGGAATCGTAATCGGATTGGTCAATTTGTATTGGTATTGGTGGAGACAATCCCGAATCGGTGGAACAATCCAAACAAAGGTAAAAATATAAAACAAGGGAAAAAGAACTCTGTCCAGGAGTGTGGCCTACCCCAGCAGTCCCATGAGTCTTATCTCTCTCCTCCCCATATGAAAAGACACCTCTACCCCTTTATTTTGAGGAGAGATATAGATACATGAGAGTGTTAGCGTAAGCCACTCTCAGACAAAAAATTATTTTCCAAAAAAAGAAAACAAGGGTAAACCTAACCGATCCAGACTGATCCTTGTCGATACTAATCCAATACCGTATTGATTTTCGAGTTGACTGATACCCGTTTCGATACCATACATTAAAACCATGGATATTTACCTGTTCTATTTCCCTAAGTCCCTCTAATAGGGGATGAAAATGACCATCCTGTCCCTGCCCGGGTGGACACCTATCAGAGAGACTTGGGGAGCCGGAGTGCTGGACCGGGCAAGAAAGCAAGAAAGCAAGAAATGGAGTAGATAATTTTCCCTAAAACGACGCAGTATAAAACGAAAAAAAAAATCAAAAAAAGAAAGCGCGAGATAACTTACGTTAATAAGGGGCGAATTTGTTAATTAAAAAGAAAAAGGAGGGTATTATCGTAATAGAGTCATTATTTAAAGGTGGGAACGGCGCTGTGCCCCTGTCCATTCCCGATAAGCCCGGAGATTGCTAGAATGGTGAAAGCTTAGGGCATAAAATAACGAGCTCTCTCTTAAGTCATGATTTGAAGATAATAACATATCTCATAATTTTTTCCCTCTTTAGAAGGAGAACCCTAAGAAGCTTTTCTCTATTCTTCCAGTGCTCTCTTCTCTCTCTCTCTCTCTTTATTGCAGACTGAAAGAGAGGCGCAGGTGAGTTGAATTTCTTGTAACATTTCATGAAAAAACTTAATTTCTTCACTTTCAGGTGAAATTCGAGGTCCATTAATGGGGAGGGGGATTTCGCAGGACTTGTAGTAAAGGAAAAAGTAAAAACTAAAGCCGTGCTTGACGAGCTTAAAGCAAGTGCCATCCTTTTCAGTTTCGAGTCTGCGTAAAGAGGAGTTCTGATTTTGGATTCGAAGCTTAAAGCTGTGGCGAGCAGTAGCACATGAAAATTCGCGCTTTAGCTAGTGAAGGTCGGGGTAAAATTTCGTAATCGATTTTATATAATTTAGTCACATTAGTTGATTTTCTCATTTCTTCGTTGTTTCGTGTCTGTCGATTGTTTGAAGACCTGAAATGGAGTTGAATTTTCGTGGCAAAGATTGAGAATTGTAGATATTGAAAATGTTCTTTGCTTTTGTTTATTTGGTCACTTCAGGAGCGTATCAACTAAGTTAAGAATGTAGATCCGTGAGCTCAGAACGTCTGTTCCATCGATCATCTCAATGATAGAGCTTTCAATTGCAAAAAAGAAGTGCATCTTTACGTTACAGTTCTTAATTTCTTCGCCATTTTTTATTATCGTGAAGCCTTAATTAGCATAGATCGGAGTCGAAATTGCAGAAACGCAAGGTTTTTAATCTGTTCTTGCATTTTCCTTCTGCCTAAGTTAAAAGTTTTTTTTAGCTTACTTGTTCATGTCTTGCTTTAGGGGTCAGATCGGAGTTTTAATTACTGATAGAAAGTGACGCGTGTACAATTACATCTCAGCTGTTTTTCTTTTTTCCAGTCTTTTTTCCTGTCTTTTTTCCCTGTTTTACCCCCAAAGAAGCTTAAATTTGAAGCAGAAAGAGCTCAGATCGGTATTTGCAAGTTGAAACCAAGGTGTTGATGATGAGCTAAGCTTTATTTTTGGCCATTTTCCCTCCCCTTTCTAGTTGTTTGTAAATTTTTTTATCTTTAAAGCTTAGTATTAGAGATCCTTACTCAAGGTTTAAAGCTTGTCTTTTTAAAGCTTTAATAGTTTTGGTCTGTACGTCTTATGCATCTGATACCCTTTGCAGGTGTCTGAGCGGTTTCTGCAGAATAGCAAAGGCAAGAGACACACAAACAGGCACACAGCTCATCTATTCAGTGGAGTGACAAACCTTGCTTCTGAAAGCACTGCAAAAGCTAAGCAAGAGCTGCTGACATTTCCGGCTCTCGAACGCGATATATCGAAGCCCTTTAAAGGATCCTTTTATCAAAACCCAATCCCAAGTACTGAGAACTCGTCATCAATGCTAAAGGACAGCGCCACCTCCACTCAGAAACCCTAATTCAGTTGGTGTTAGGCTCTAGCAGAAGAGTGACGACTTTTCTTTTCTCTCTCTCTCTCGCTCTCCTGTCAGTTTTCGGAAGAGAGAGAGAGATAAAAAGAGAAGGAAACCAAAGACTTGTTCTAGTATTCTCAAGAAAGGTATGAAAGCGGCATGGAGGTGGACGAGATTCACACGCAGCCTTGTAAGCTTTCGAGGTTCGATAACGGTAGAATCGATTCCAACAAGATAGGACGAAGGGCATCAGGAGACCCGTACCAAGACGATGATGAAGACGATGGAGAAGTTAGAGGTGGAGGAGGAAGAGGAGGCATCATCGGTGACGGAGGTGGAACTGAAACTGCCCGTCTGAGCACATGGACTGGGTCTCGAATTTTCAGGGTTTCTAGAGCATCTGGCGGGAAGGATCGCCACAGTAAGGTTTTAACGGCGAAGGGGCTCAGAGACCGAAGGGTTCGTCTCTCAGTCGCCACAGCTATACAGTTCTACGATCTTCAGGATCGTCTGGGTTATGATCAGCCCAGCAAAGCCGTGGAGTGGCTGATTAAAGCTGCCGAGGATTCCATTGCCGAGCTTCCTTCGCTTAACAGTACCTTTCCGGAGACCCCCAAGCCAAGCGATGAAAGGAGGTCTAGTGCTTCGCAGACAAGGTTTGATCCTGCTGAGCTCGAATTAGAAACTGAACCCCCGTATCAGCAGCAGCAACACATGTCCTTGACGAAATCCGGAGGGAGCAGCCCTTCAGAGACAAGTAAGGGTTCTGGTTTGTCTCTCTCCCGGACTGAAATCCGTGTGAAAGCCAGAGAGCGTGCAAGGGAACGAGCAGCCAAGGAGAAGGAGAAAGACAAGGAGAAGGAGGATGTTCATGTTCATCAGCACAATCTGAACCCTAGTTCCCAGAGCGCGTCTTTCACCCAGCTACTCACTAGTGGTGGAGCTACTGGGGCTAGTGACAATGGTAATAGCCCCTCTGAATCAGCCCACCCAGGTGGATCAAATTTTGTCCTCAAGACCACCAGGCATTTGGCTTCGACGCCGATGGATTACTTTGGTGCTGGGATTTTTGGCACAGCGTCATCAAGAAACAGTCATTCTTCTGGGTTTGCAGCTCCAACTCACTTTGGGAATCCTCCTCAGCCGCACTCCATGACAATGCAATCGCCTTTCGGTGTAACTGGCGATCATCACCAGGAGTTGCAGCAGTTTTCTTTCATGCCAGATCATCTTATCCCAGTAGCCACTGCGGCAGGAAATGACTACAACTTGAATTTCAGCATCTCTTCCGGCCTTGGCGGTTTTAATAGGGGGACCCTTCAGTCCAATTCACCGTCTCCATTGCCTCACCTTCAGAGGTTCTCTTCTCCCGTTGACGGACCAAGCCTACCGTTCTTCATGGGGACTGCAGCTTCAGCTGCTGCTGCACCAGTGGAGAATCATCACTTTCCATCTGGCGGGTTCGACGGGCGTCTGCAACTCTACTATGATGGGTGCAGGCAATCAGACCTTAAGGGAAAAGGAAAGAACTGAAATCCTGGATGAGCAGATGATTCACTGCCCCGTCTCGGTTGCAAGTAAGAAAATATAAAAATATTGTTTTTTTTTTGTAACACTTCTTACTTCCTTAAATATATGAACTCTGTTTCTCTATATCGGTGCCTGTTTTGTTTTTCGCCTATTTTTTCGCAGAGATTTCGAGCCTCCCGTCTCCTGTGTATGTATATTGCTTTTAAAATGCTTTTTTGGTGTTACGTGTTCTTGCCTTCTTGGTACCGTGGTTACCGTGGCTTACTTTTTTTGATATCAACGAAACCCAGGCCATTAGGGTTGTCTATTTTTCAGGTTCAGCTACATTGTCTTGTCTGATTCCTGCATTGATTGCTGTGAAATGGGGATCGTGTCTGTTATTTGCTTTGTGTTTCTTCTTTAGGATCTGTCTAGCAAGGCCAGGTGTCGAAGAGATTAACTAGGCACCAGCTAACACAACACCCCTTCATCATCTTAGATTTGAATCCCTATTTTTCCGTCATTTGATTATGTCAGCACCACTTAGGCTACACTCTGCAGTGATTCGGCGCATTGTCGGATGGGGGTAATGTTTCCTCCTGGCATTGCAATAGCTAATTGTTCAGTTCACTCACATGGAAACCACTCCCAAACAAAGGTATGGGGCACAATTAAAATATTGGAATTGACTCAGGAGGGTTCCCACTTTTGGTGAAAGTATTTGATGACATTATTTAGTTCGAATGAGGTCAGAAAATGGGGGAAAACTTTGAAAAGCCACAGGAACATATAATTCTCAGCTAAAACAATATATACTTGCAGGCACATGCTGCATAATGGATGGTGGCTCCTTATCATTTAAAACTAGTTAGATTCACATTCAATACTGTGGAGAATCTGAGTGTGACAAACTTAAGGCTGGTTGGTATCAAACCTAAGAAGAAGTCTTGATAATTTGAAGTTGGGTCTAATTCTTAATTGATTGGCATCCAACTTACGTTTGGATCAGGCTGTGATCTGTATAAGTCTTAATTTTTTGGAAGTTGGACATGAAACTTACGTTTGGATTAGGCTGGTATCTGTGCCTTAGGGTATGTCATCTCATTATGTATCTTTAACCTTAAAAAATCATATCATATATCAAAATTCAAATCAATATATCAACGTAAATATAAAGACATGCCTGTGACTTGAATTTGTGTTTTCAAGGATGCTTGCACATTTTTTGATTGAAGATTCTCTTCTTCTCCATGTTTTCCTTATAAGAAAGGTGAACATCCAATTCAGTGGGCTTGCTTAGAATTTAGATTTTTTCCCCCTTGACATACATATATTTCTAACACAAATGATTTATTATTATCCCAAGCTGCATACTCACTACCTAGGTATTTTGAGCATGTATCATCGTCACTAAACAAACTTCACCAGTGAAGGCTCGACCATATAATTTTTTTTCTTGTCATGTGCATTGCATTTTGGTTACATTTTAAGTAAATAGATAATGCCTTTTCACATTGTTATTTGTGCTTGTACATGCCGACAATTTATCTTGTAAATTTGAATAAATAGATTTTTATGGACAAAGATTATCATCTTTTTAACTTAAAGTTATACTTAATATTTCAATAACTATCTTTTGAGTACAACTTTGAAGTTACATATTAAACTATGATAAAAAGCATGTTAGAGCAAAGAGAAGAGCTCATAAGCCATGAATTAAGAAGACTAGTTACTTATTTTGACTGGACTGATGGGAAGAAGAGTATGTGGGGGGGGGGGGTTTAAATGATAGACTAATTTGATACTACCGTTTAGGATTGATCTATCATTGACTTTGTGAACTTTTGATGGGGAATAATTGGTGCATTCAGGTAGAAGGATTTTGGGAACTTTTACTAGTTGCATATTGTGATTTTTTTTGATAGATCATATATTTAATTTTTTACATTGTTGATTTGTGCTTTTTTTCACCTTTTTTTTACTATATAAATAATGTAAAAGATTTGTCATAGTAATAGTTGCTATCGATCATGTATTGTTATCTTTAGTCATGCATTAAAATCTCAAGTTTTTATCCTCAATCAAGTTGTTAAACACTTAACTAGGTTTTGACTGTCAGGCTTTTCTTTTCATTCATATTTCTCGCTAATCTTTTAATGACTGACAAAGCCTTGTTGATAAAGAATAAATTCTTCTTACCACCATAAACTGCCACTGGATGATTTGCCAATAAGTTCTGTTTTTTTTTTTTTGTAAATGTCAATAAGACCTGTTCAACTTTAAACTTAACGCATTTTAATTACCGCTGAATTGGCTTTACCATGATCATTTTGGATTATTTGATAGAGGCTCATTTACTAAATCTTGCAAGTATTTTCTTTCGTTATTTCTATTAGATTATAAATGAGTTACTGTGGCTATAATTTTGATATTTTACACTTCAGAACCCATATGTGAGGGCTTCTCTTGGAACATTTGGTTCTAGGTTTTTTCATAGATTTAAAAGAGCCAAATGATGGCAATTACTTCTCCCATAGGAACCCAACAATTTGTAGCTCTTCTTGAAATGGGAGGCACAGTTACGCTTGCTTAATATGTTCTGAGACACATTCTTGTTCTACCTTGGACATTGATTCATAACCAGACACATGAAGTTAAACTTATGTTGTTTGTTATGTATGGCTTTTAAATTTCAGATCTGGGGTGTGATACCTCCTCTGATGTTCCTGACTTATAAAAACTTGTATGACTTGAGCATCAAAATCACTGGCTTACTATGGATTTAACTGCAGTATGATTGCACTATAAATTGGTTTTGTGTAATGCATTTTGGCTCCATGTTTGTTGATTCAATGAACTTCTCTTACCATTACGAAGGTTAGTAATAGTAACCATAATATGCTAGTCGGCCTGGCACCGTATGATAGCATATTCTGGTCTTTCTAAACATGTTCTTCATGGTTTTGAATGATAGCCTATTCTGGTCTGTGTCGAGGTTGTGGTTACTTCATATTTCGTTTGATCTTAAAAATTTTCTGTTGAACCTATGCCACCCTGTTACATGTTTCGATCAAATCCTTATGTCCGAAAATTTCAGTCCAAACGGTTGTAGGCCTTAGCTATGTCCAACTTCAACACCACACTACCTCTAGTGTTTCTATTTAAATCTTGCATCACCTCTTGAACCAGAGCGATGTTGTCATGAATACATCTGCCCTGCACAAAAGTTCCTTGTTCTTCCGAAATTAACGTTGGAAGTAACGCAGTTAGTCTGCAAGATATTATTTTGGCAATGATTTTGTATGAAAAGTTGCACAGACTTTTAACCTCAGGATTCTCTTTTTTTCGGGATGAGAATCAGATATGATGAAGTGAAACTTCTTGGTAATGAACCCCCCCATTAAAAAAATCTACCATTGCTGCCTACACATCTGCTCCTATAATCTCCCAACAAGAAGCAAAAAAATGCCTTGTGAAACCATCCGGTCCAGGAGCACTATCCACTAAAAGAGAAAAGACAGCCCTCTTAACTTCCTCTAGTGAAGGGAGGAGAACAAGAAAATTATTATTTTCTTCCGAAACGGTTGAAGGAATGACATCAAGTAACTCTGAGTTCTGGGTGCATCTTTCGGCAAAAAACATCTTGGAAATTGGTCCACCGCCTCTGCTATTACCCCTTCTTGGCCAATTACCCACTCCCTGTTGCAATTTTCAATTCTTTCCACACTTTCTTTTTCGTTTGACATTTACCATAGTATGAAAAGATTGTATTCCTTTCCCCTTCCTGAAGCCACTTCACTCACGGTTTTTCTTTCCAGAAAATTTCCTCTTGGAGGAGAGTTCTCTGCAGCCGATTCCTGGAGTTTTGAAGATGATTACTGGTATCACAAGGATTTAAATCAGTCACCTTTTGCCTGGCACACATCATCCTCCTCATTTTTCACATTTTGGTGAATATTTCCAAAAATTTCCCTATTCCATAATTTTAGTTTACTGCATAAAAAATTTAGCTTAAGGTAAAGAACTTTAAGGGGATGATCCTCAATAGAAGTACTCCAAACCTCCTTGACGAAATTTTTAAATTCTGGATGAGAGATCCACATTTGTTGAAATTTAAAAGAGGACGGTCTTCTAAGGGCTGCAACTTCCACTTCAAACCAAAGCGGCGAATGGTCAGAGCAAGTTCTATTGAGATGTCTTACCTATTAGAACTCATAAACTATGGAACATAGAAGCAGAACAATATCAAATGGATCTTCATTATTATTGCATACCTATTGATTACAAAGAAAGGGCCTAATATATATAGGCCTAAGAGAAACTACTTACGTAATATAAGAGATACTACTTACCTATAATAGTAGATGTAAATATGGGTGAAGGAATCCACATGTTGGAAATTCAATCACCTATAAGGATTACAATATGATATTATACTATTCATGGAAGATTGAGAGAGATACATTGAAGATTGCATAAGATTATGATACTATGGAATATATTAGTATTAGAATAAGAGAAGGATCTTCCATCCTTATCTCAACATCACTTTAGGTAAGTAGTTCAGTTATATTAGGAATCAGTATCATAATCTTATGCAATCTTCAATGTATCTCTCTCAATCTTCCATGAATAGTATAATATCATATTGTAATCCTTATAGGTGATTGAGTTTCCAACATGTGGATTCTCATATTGTAATCCTTATAGGTGATTGAATTTCCAACATGTGGATTCCTTCACCCATATTTACACTTACTATTATAGGTTAGTAGTATCTCTTATATTAGGTAAGTAGTTTCTCTTAGGCCTATATATATTAGGCCCATTCTTTGTAATCTATGTGTGAATGGGTATGCAATAATAATGAAGATCCGTTTGATATTGTTCTGCTTTTATGTTTCATAGTTTATGAGTTCTAATATGGTATCAGAGACTTCAAGGCTCCAATGAGCACTCGATCCACCATTCTTCCTTCAAGGCTCCAATGAGCACTCAATCCTCCATTCTTCCCTCTCTAGTTTTTCATTTTTACTCCCTTCCCTCTTTGAAATCTCGCGTCTGCAACCTCAATAACATCACCACCTCATCCATCATAGCCTAATTCCCTTTCGTCAAAAAAAAAAAAAAAAACCCATCCACCATTGCTGGTCTTTGGCTTATTAATTTCCTTTCTTTTATTGCCCTTCTTTAATTTTCCACCTTTTGCTTTCATCCATCTCTCCCATCGATCACAGTTGGAGGTTCCCGTAGGTTGCGCAGGTCGGCGCCACAGTATTTCCTTCCTTTCGTTGATTGCTCTATTTCTGTCATCCTTAAGTCGTGCCCTGAGTTGAGGTCCCTTTTTAGGGGCGTGCCTCAGGTAGAGGGCTTAAGACTACAACACAAAAAAAATACACACAAAGCTCAATTTCGTGCACCAGCAGTAGCTCCATAGCGTGCGGGCACCCCAATTTCTTCTCAATTCTTGTCTCATCTGTGCACCAGCAGCAGCTCCCCAACGCGCGGGCACTCCAATTTCTTCTCAGTCCTTTTCTCACTTGTGCACCAGCAGCAACTCCACAGCGCGCGGGCACCCCAATCTCGGCCGATGAATCATACCACACCAAGCTCCTACGAGCACCCACGACCTCGCCATCCAAGACGCTCGCCATCTGACTCTCGCCATTTCAGTCACATGCGTGTTGCAGAGTGTGTAGGCCTTTCAATTCAATAATCAAGCTGAGCGTTTCTCTTGTATCCACGCTCATCTTGCGGGAGAGTATTAGAGATATATTGGGAATATATTAGTATTAGAATAAGGGAAGGATCTTCCATCCTTATCTCAACAACACTTTAGCTTAGTAGTTCAGTTATATTAGGAATCCGTATCATAATCTTATGCAATCTTCAATGTATTTCTCTCAATCTTCCATGAATAGTATAATATCATATTATAATCTTTATAGGTGATTGAGTTTCCAACATGTGGATTCCTTCACCTATATTTACACCTACTATTATAGGTAAGTAGTATCTCTTATATTAGGTAAGTAGTTTCTCTTAGGCCTATATATATTAGGCCCCTTCTTTGTAATTTGTGTGTGAATGGGTATGCAATAATAATGAAGATCCATTTGATATTATTTTGCTTCTATGTTCCATAGTTCTGATTTGAAACTGACCGGCCCAATGAATGTTATAGAGAATTCTATCCAGCCTTGATTTCAACATACTCTGATCCCCTTGACCACCATTAGACCAAGTGAAAGTACTTCCTTTGAAACCTCCATCAATGTGAGCAGCCCCATTCACAAAGTGGCCAAAATCATCCATATTTGAGTGCATGGCGGTCTCCCTCCCTCCTTTTCGGATGGTGCCAGAATAGCGTTAAAATCACCACATATCTCCCTCGACTGCCCTATTGTATTGGCAAAATTATATAGCATGTCCCATAGAGGCCACCTTTCCCTAACCGAACAAAAAACATGAACAAAAGTGATGAAGAAGCTCACACGAGGAGTGGACCCTGAGCAGGCAAGAGTAATAAACTAGGTTTGGGCTTCCACCACCTGCACATGTAACCAATCTTTCCAGAAAAACCAAATTTGATCCCCTCCATCAATGTCAGTGGAGATACATTGGTTCGTACGATTTCTTCTCATTATTAAAGGGGCTTTACCAAAATGAATTTTAGGTTCTACAATATCCAACATTAAAGTTTTAACAATGGATTTTAAGCGTCTACAGGAAGCCTTATTTTCAACACCTCGAATATTCCAGAATAAAAAATTCATTCAAGATCGGTTGGGATTTTACCTGACAGGCCCGTAGACCTCGTGATTCGTTTCTGCACCATGGTTGTTTGCTAGGGTTTGCAACGGATGACTTTTTGATGTAAATCATGACCAACCATATCCTTATCCCTCCTTTATTCACAATAACACGATCCTCCTTGAACCTAAGCATAGCCATCTCCACTCTTCTGTCTAGAGTGTAACTAAACTCTTTGGGGCCATCAACAATGGAGCACCACTCAAGAGTTTGGTCTTCGCATCGTAGCAATGTTCAGATCGCCGCAAGAACTGTACGAACTCAGATTTCAACACCCTGAAATTTTTTCAATCTACATGAAACAAACATTCGAGTCATCCAAGGAGCCCTCTCGATTGATTGTACATTCTCCATAACCAAGGCTTCTTCGATCTCTAAATCCGAAGAAATAGGCTCCAAGAGAGCTTCATGGATCTGCACACAGGGAAGCGGTCCCTTCAAGCTATCATTTTGGTTCTCTAACCCCCTTCTCACCGGCCTCCATTGCCACACCACAACAAAATTTGTTCCAACACCCCTACCCTCATTATTTGAGCCTACCTGAACAGTGCCATGCAAGGCACTGTTAAGAGCCAACGCTTCAGTCTGCCCCCCCTCTATAACTTGCGCCCCCAATCCAGGTGGCCTTTCAAACCCTTCAGTTGCAGCCAATCCATTAGCACATTTATTGTTATCATCGAAAACGTCAATTCTTAGATCATGTTGACACCTGCAATTGGGGAGCCTCGGGTCCCAAGTAATATTCGTATTTTAAAAAAAAGTTCCTAGGAAAGAGCCTCAAAATCAAATTTATTCATGAGAAACATTATAATTTTGGTTTACAAAAATAAGGGGGATGTCCAGAGTTGCAACGGAAGCATAAAACTAATGAGTCATACTATGAAACTTTGGGAGGGGGTTATTGAAGCTTATTTGAGAAGAGAGACTCATATCTCGAAGAATCAATTTGGTTTTATGCTAGGTAGATCCACGACAGAAGCTATCTACCTACTGAGGAGGCTCATGGAAAGATGTAGAGCTAACAAGAAGGATCTCTATATGGTCTTTATTGATCTAGAGAAAGCCTATGACAGAGTCCCTAGAGATTTAATCCAGCATGTTTTTGCGAAGAGAGGGGTGACGAGTAAACATATAGAGATAATTAAAGATATGTATGAGGGTGTGGTGACCAGTGTGAGATTTGTGGGAAGCCAAGGCAAGGAGTTCCCAATTACGGTTGGGTTACAACAAAGATCAGCCCCAAGCCCTTATTTGTTTGCGCTTATCACGGATGAATTAACCAAGAACATCCAAGACGAGGTACCGTGGTGTATACTCTTTGCCGATGATATCGTCTTGGTGGATGAGACAAAAGTAAGGATTAACGCTGAGTTAGAGCTGTGGAGATCGACCTTAGAAATAAGAGGCTTTAGGATTAGTAAATCAAAGACGGAGTATATGTAGTGTAACTTTAGTCACACTATGATGGACGATGACATGGTGAAAATTGAGGAGAGAGAGATACCGCCAAGTGACTATTTCAAATATCTGGGGTCTATCATACATAGAGAAGGTGACATCGATAATGATGTTTCACAAAGAAGTAAAGTGGGATGGATTAAATGGAGAGGTGCGACTGGAGTATTGTGTAATTGATACATTCCTTTAAAACTTAAAGGAAAGTTCTACAGGACCGTTGTCCAACCTGGTATGATGTACGGGGCGGAATGTTGGGCAGTTAAGAAGTGCCATATAGCGAAGCTATGTGTTGCAGAGATGAGGATGTTAAGATGGATGTGTGGTAAAACTAGGAAGGATAAAGTGAGGAATAGACGTATTAGAGCTGATGTGGGAGGTGCCCTGATTAGCGACAAGCTTCGTGAATGTCGTCTGAGGTGGTTTGGCCATGTCCAGTGGAGGCCTAGGAACGCCCCAGTAATGAGGAGTGATCTGATTTCGATTGAAGGAGCTAAAAGAGCTAGGGGCAGGCCTAAAATGACCACAAGTGAGGTGAAGAATGACATGCATAGCCTTGGTCTTGTGCCAGGTATGACCTCAGATAGAGCCTATTTTAGGGCAAGGATCCACATTGTGGACACCATGTAACTGAGATTTTCCTGATTTCTTGGGCTAACCTCTTTCCTCTTACTTTTATTTTTCATTTGTCATTTTCCATCTCTCACTTTTCTTGTCTCATTTCTTCATTTCTATTCTTCATTCCTCTTACTCTCATTTCCTTTGTGTGGATCTCAGTTTTCCCTACTTTGTTTTGAAAGGATCCATGTAGCCGACCCCATTTAGTTGGGATAAGGCTGAGTAGTTGTTATAGTCAGAAGCTTTCATAATGCTTGGACTGAGAAGACTGTCATCAAAACAAAAAACTATTTGTTCCATGGAGAACAAAGATTTTGCTTATTATCAAATGGATTCAAGGGTTGACATTGATTGCGATGGGACTGAAGTTTCAAGGTATATGAAATGTTGAAATTTTTTCTTACCTTGCATTAAAGGATGTTTAGCCAATGGGTCGGAAGAGAACATGGAAAGAACATGGAAATAATGTCCGGTCACATTCTCCGAGTCACCACTTCCAAACTAGGTTTTTTGGGGACTATTTTGGAGAAGTTTTGTGTTATGCCATCATTTGCTAGTTCTAAAACATTGTGCCTGCGGGAATAAGTTAAGATCTTGAAAGGAGAAATACATCAGACCTTCAATGTTGTATTCAAATGGACCCTAACCAAGGATGTATAATTCCCATGACAAAGAACAGATCCAATCAATTAATTATGTAGTCATACTTACTAGAGTTAAGTTCTCTCTTTTTTTCTGCTATTATTTATGGCTTATATATGATTTTATTATTTAGTCTTTGCATGTGTGTTTTCAAACTGAGATTCGATTTCACTTCCTCCCTTGACTGCTCTATCTATTCCTATTTCCTCCCCTTGCCCAGCCTGGGTATGGAGATGAGGGACGGGGGGTGTATAGGTAATAATTAAGGTAGGAGGGATTGGTTCTTCAGTGGGATATGGATAGATAGACCCCGGCAGGATTCTCACTAGTATGGATGGGCCCTGAAGAAGAGTATAGGACATTCCATGCCCTCTGGGAGTGCTTTGTCGTGCTAGGTCACTGACGGGACTCCAAGAATGGATTTTACTCAGAAGTTTCTAGGTGTACAAATACAGGAGAGGTCATGTATATAACTGACTCTGACGGTCCTTCATAACCAATTGAAGACGAATCAGGGGAAGTTGTTTAAGTCACACTTTAGTTTAAGGAAGCTCTCTTTGCACATGACCATGCACCTCTGGATCCACTCACTCATCCATTGTATATGTGTTAATTTTAATATGTTCATTGCACAAACTTTGGTTTTCCTTTCCATAGCTGCTTGATATTTGGACAACAGTATTCGTGTGCCACTAGTAGCACCTTGTGTTCAATTTGGATCCTTTACTGCCGAGCTGCCCAGATATGGTGCTGTGCGCAATGTCCACCTTACCCTTGCCCAAACGCCTTGCCCGAGTGGGGGTAAGGTGGTCTTTGTGCGCAGCACCGTGCCTGGGCAGCTCGGATCCAAATCCCCTTTTGTTTTAACTTCTGCAACTATATTGTATCACCTGAGTAATGTTGTATTGAATATCTAAAAGTGAATATACTTAAAGTACTTATGATTAAACATGTCTTAAATTAATCTAATTAACCCATTAAGTATTATTTGATTTTGGTAGCTATTGGTAATATCTAGACATTGATGTCCAGTATTGTGGATTTGGTATGTTTCCATTGTTTGTAATCCAAAGCTATACAGACAATGAAAGGGTAAAATGTTATGAAATACTACAATTGGAAGTCAAAACTTTGTGAATGTATCGTTTAATGTATGCAATGACGTACTGGTACTAATATTTTGAGTTATTAAAGTTAATTGGCAAGTTCATATAAAATTCATTTTATTGCTGTGTTTTCTCTGTATATTCCTTTTTTTTATATGATTTGTTTCATGCGACCACACCATTGGCAGATCATATTAGCGAGTCTTCATATCCTATAATTTGTGTCTGACAGACCCAACTTTTAGCCACAGCTGCACCTGGACCCCTCTAACATGTTTGGATAAGAATTAAACATGAACTCACTCAGTATAATCTGTTTGATCTATATAAATACAAGATATTGGAAAAGTAAATTACTAAACTGGAGTTGTTGCAGTAATGGACATCAAGGTAGCCTTATGTTATTTGCTTGTTTTTAAGCGGTTACATATTCAGAGGCTTAACATTTTATGGAGAACATTTCCCATAAAATGCATTGTTTGATGAAGAACGAAACACATAGCGACTAAAACAGTTGATCCATATCCATTATAGTTTGTCAATCTTTGGACATACTCAATTTAACACAGGTAGTATACATTGTGACCAAGTGACCAAGTGAGGGCGGACTTTGATGTGATGGTAAGGTTGTTCCATTGTGATCAAGTGGTTACGGGTTTGAGTCTGAAAACAGCCTCTGTGCGAAAACAGGGGTAAGGCTGCATACATTATTACCCTCCCCAGACCCTGCAGTGGCAAGAGCCTCGTGCACTGGGTGCGCCCTTCAGTATACATGCATGAATTACATTGCTGTGTTTTCAAGCATTATCCTCAGTATGTGCATCTACTTGCATCCGAGGAATATAATGGCCTGCAGAGACCAGTAATAAGATATACCATTGAATGGTCAACACCATGGTTCGACACAGGTAAGAAATCTTTTATTTCTTGCCAAAACTCTGATCGAGAATAGCCCTCAAGGAAGAGCTAACCTTGGCAAGTCTCAAGGGTATCTAATCTCTTTTTCAGAAGTATTACTCTTACCCGAACCTTTTAGAGTCAACATTACTGTTGTTTCTCTGATTTAAGGAATTTATTTGGTTTGAAAACTAATGGGGTCCCTGTTTTCTTTGTTCTCACTTTTTCTTATTTCAGTTTTTTAGTGGTTGATTTAGACAAGATAACCACCAAAGCACTTGTTGATTGATGTATTATCTCATAATCTCTAGTTAATAGTCAACTTATATGCTCAATCAAGTGTCTTATTTTATAAAAATGGTGGAACTTAATAGTGAAAAATTATTTTCCATACGTCTAATGACTTTGTACTAATTTCTAAAATGGGATACTGATGCAGGCAAGTATATGAAGTGCTGTGGCGGACCATGGATGGATGGATGGAATCCCTTTCCTGCCTCAGGCAAAAAAAAGACAACAATAGTTTATATTCAGTTCCTGAATTCTTACTTTATTCAGCTCCCGTGAACTCCTGATTTTAATGCATTTATGCATTGACGGTATGTGTTTTGGTGAGGTACAACATCTCACAGTAGACGATTTCAATTTCAATTTGTTTCATCTTCAAAATTTTCCCTGGAGTCTGAATTTTAATTCCAGTGATTAGTGAACTGTCATATGAACCATGTTTCTGGCAGTATTGCGCTTGAGAACCCTGGATAGTATTTTCTTCCCAATGGTGTTTGACTATCACCTGAGGTCTGAGATGTTCAAAATCAGTTCCAGCCTTACCATGCCAGGCTAAATCTCAACTGTTCAAAATCTGTTATTTCACCATGGCAGTCTAAATATCAACTATTTCAATTGATCAAAACTGTGGGCTACAGATTTGTTTGATTAGGATATCTTGCCTGTGGCCCTCATAGGCAAGCAATGGGCCAATAATTCTGGATCATCTGAGATGGGAGTCTCTTTGTGGTTTATCCACTTCAAAATTTTGAAAATATAAGGTAGCAACAAAAATATTGAAAATAAAAACTGTTTTCAAACTCTGTATCTGCTGGTGTATTTTAATTTGTTTTGGATTTAAAAATGCAATGGACTTCAATCAGAATTATTCCGTATTATGGTTTGGTACTTTGTGAGTAGTTTATCAGTAAATAGTATCGCCATGAGAAGTACTTTGGAGGCCCTTTGCATCAGGTTAGACCTGCTTATGCTGGGAGCTTGGAACTTCTACTGTCTATGATCTGTGTTGCATTGTGGATTTAGATAAGGTGCATGCAACAAATGACGAAGTGGTTTGTTTTGGTAGTTACTGACATAAGTGCAACTACTTGCAATGTCAGATGGGATTTTATCTGCCGAGGCAAATGGGACGGTGACCTTGAATTTAGATCTAGTTTCCTTGAATAAGGCTAAAGCAGATAAAAGCTTTCATCCTCTATAGAATTCCATATGGGTATGTTTCCGAAGGATGGGTGTTGTCCATTCCAATCCCTACAACCTTGACCTCTTCACTAAGACTTGGAGGTGGCTTCTAAGATTTGATCTAGAAGACTAAAACTGAACCACTCGGGATGTTTCTTGCTTCGACACTGCCTGCCCTGTGAAGCCACCAAGTCTTATGGGCTCACTTGATCGGTTCTTCCTATATATGCTGTTGGGAGTGTTAAGAGTTGAGTCTCTAATCAGTTTGTTTAAGTCTTCGATGCTTTTACATATTTGAGGAATTAATGTCTTAAAGGTTTGGGTTGGACCTCTTAGTGGTACTTAACAAGCTATATCATTTACTTTCAAATGGTATCAGAATTAAGTCCAAGTCTGTTTGTTGTCTTCCTTAAGATGCAATTCCATGTGTATGCCAAAGCCAAAAATGAGGGGGGAGTGTTGAGATGTTTGGGCTATCTCCACCCGATGCCTTAGTTTTGGGTTGGTACCCCAAGTGGTATTTAGACATATCCATTTGTATGCCAAAGCCAAAAATGAAAGGGAGTGTTGGCATGTGTGGGCTATCTGTTACAGCTTGGCGTATTTCGATTTGAACCCTAACCCGAACCCAAATGTAGATCCGGAACCCGAAGTTGTAGCCTTGTATACATTATGGAGTATTGATTTGATGTTCGAGCGGATAGAAGATGAAAAAAGAATCTTGGTGGTAACACGTCGCTTGTCGGCAAAACGACGCGTATTTCTCCCATACAATTTCAAAATTCACAATCTAATTTATAAATCATGGTAAGTGACTCTAAACATGTGAGGGGTATTTTTGGTTTTACAAATATTTTCGTGTGTGTGTTCGTACGCGAAAACACTGACACTCGGATGTCCCGCACAAAGTCAACAAGGACAATAAACACTGGTTGATGGCACTGGTCGACTACTACATCGACTAGAGATTGCTGTCATAGCAGATTTTGGTCTCGGGAGTGTGGGGCCTAGTGTTTTGAGTCGGGGATCTCGCCGTCGCATCCCAATTATCTAGTTAGAATATTTTCCCAATAATATGGATACATGGGACCCACAAATCAGTCCACATATGTGTGTGTCGGCTTGAAAAAAATCAATTCTTATAATTTAACCCACTAACTATTATAATAATCCATTAACTAACTATATATAGATAAAACCCTAATTCCTATTCATTTCTCTACAAACCTAACGATTGAAGCAGAGAAGAGAAGAAGAAAAAAAAGAAGAGACGAAGAAGAAGAAAAGAGAAGAGAACCTAGGGTTCTATATAGGTAAGATCATCTCACATTCCATCTCTCCTTTCTAATTCCTCTTTACTCCTACTCTCTTGCTAGATTATACCTTATAGTCCAAATTCTTTGATGTTTTGGGTGAAATCCGTAGTGGAATATATCCTACCATCTATGTAAAACCTAATCAAGACCAAAGCCCCAATTCCTAACCTTTTTCTATACAAAAAATTCATGAATTGAATTTTGAAATAAAGTTTACTCTGTTTCAGTTCATGTTTCTTATGAAATTGAGTTTTAGATCATTGAATTGGAACCCAAAACCCATATGCATGTTCAAATCCTAAACCCTAACCCTATGTTAGCCTTATTACTAACCTATTCACATCTCTGACGTTTCAATTAAAGCATTAGATTCTTGATTCAGCCATATGTGGTTGTTATATCAATTAAAATCAAAGAATTACACATATGACTGTACCCACCTTCAAAACCCCCAATTTCTTTTGTAAATTGATCATTATATGGTTCCAATTCATGGTAATGATCATGTGAATATCATCCCATGATCAATTGGGTGTAATTCAACCAAAACCCCCCATCAAAACCCTTGATTTTTGGCCCTGCCATGTTGCTGCAAAATCTCTGGTGGATGTTCTGGTCGATTACTTCATCCTCCAGAGAATGTAGTCTCAGTCATATTGATCACTACTATCTCAGGATGATGACCTGGTCGACTGTATCATCATCCTGAGTCGCTGTCAAACTTGGACATGAGTCTTGGACCTTACCCAACCTAACTTCATCCTCCAGAGAATGCAGTCTCAGTCATATTGATCATTGCTATCTCAGGATGATGACCTGGTCGACTGTATCATCATCCTGAGTCGCTGTCAAACTTGGACATGAGTCTTGGACCTTACCCAACCTAACTATAAAGCAACCCTAGGACCCCACAAGTACTTAGACACTTTCTAACACTTGTGTATGATTAAATAATCATAGGACTTAGCTTTTTGACCGTTGAATCGTACCGGCAATCGACTGGAAGAAAAACCCGACTTCACAACTGCAATCATAACAAAGTAAGTGGGGATAGACTTTGATTTATTTTGAGAATGTTTATTTCATTTAGAATGTTTGTTAGAAATCATGCATATGAATGAATGTTGTCTTTATTCGGAAATGATTTTTTGGCTGATGGTTATGGTTTATGGATATGGAAATGTGGAGTGATGTTGATACAATGGTTTGGAATGTGAATCTTTGTGTTAGAATAGATGCCGTAGTCGGCTTGAAAACTAGAGGTATGGTGTACCGTAGTATGGGATGCAGGAGCACTGTACACCTCATACTATGCCATTTAGATTGCATATGACTAGAAATGTCACTCCTTGGTGCTACACCCTTACCAACAGGGGTTTACGTGTTGGATAGTCCTCCCTGGGGAAACCGGAGTTACCAACGGAGGTACTGGCAACTGCGATTTTCGACTGAGGACGGGAACTGTGGTAGAGGACTAAATCTTGGGGGTTTACTGGGTAAACCGGCATTACCAATGGAGGTACTGGGACCGGCGATGTCCGATTGAGGATAGGGATCGGTAGGCTCATAGCGCAACTCGGGTTTGACATTGCCAACGGAGGGGATGCTACCTAGGTTGTTGTTGTAGCACAAGCTTAGAGAGTTAGACATTTTTGATAGGTGGAATTAAGATTAAAATTGAATCCATGCATCTAGAATTTTGTTTTGTGTGTGCATGTGCTTGTGTGTGGTTTATTCTTTACTTGCTGGGCTCGGTGGAGCTCACCCCTGTGAAATATTTTTTTTTAGATTACGTTGCAGGTGGATGTGATGGTAGCAGGAAGGATTACTTCGAGGGGGAGGCTGATGACTACTATGAACATGCTAGTGTAGACCCAGAGGGTTGTGACCTCAATCATGCGGATGATTAGGATGTCTTTGGAGGACAAGGACTGATGACGTGGTGTTATCTTTATGTTTTCTTGTGCTAAACACCATCATTTTTTGTGGAGGAGTTTTCACTGTTTACATTTTAGAATAGTTGTGTGTGGACCCGATAGTCGTGAACTTGGGAATATCGAGCTGTTGAAACTTTTAATGTAAATAATATATATAGGACTTGTAAATATTTACTTTCCATTCACTCTGATCAAGGAAACACTTGTTATCTCGATATTGTGTTGTGCTTGTGACGTGTAAATACTGCATTTGGATCCTGGCGGTCTTTGAATACTTCGGGTATTCGGGTCATCCATCGAATCCTCATGGGTTCGGGGTGTGACAAAATGGTATCAAAGCATGATGCTCTATTTACACTCATAAGCGACGGAAGTGAGACTAATAAGGTCTAGAGCAAAAGAAATTTAAAAAAAAAAAATCAAATAGCATAAATATAAATGGGGGTAGAAGAACACCATAAAAGACTAGCTAGGTACAAAAGCTGACAATATATCATAATCCAAGATCATAAGCTTTTACATTTGGATTTTCTTGCACATAATAAAAGAAAAAAGAAAATACAAGTAAAAGACATGAGAATAAAACACAAACATAAACTGAGAAGTCCTAAAATCCTAAAACCTAGATCTAGTCTTGAGCTGGATCTTGCGGAGGTTGATGCATATACTAGATATAACTTTGAAGTGTGCATCCCAAAAGTCCAATTTCCGTTCAATGGTACCCACTCTACCACCCAGATCTGAAAAGCCTTGTTGCTTCATGGTGGTTATCTCCCCCAGCTTGGTCCCCATGTTGTCAAAACAAGTCATCATCTCCTACCAATCAGAATCTCTAGTTGACGGGTGTGGTCCCGGTGATGATGAGGCCCAGTATAGCCTCCAGCGGTAGTATCAAATCTCAACACTCTAGCATCCATAGGCTCATCCTCCATGTCACTCCATGGGAGTTCATACATCTTCATCCTCTTGAGGGAAACTTTGTTAATTGACTCTAATCCCTCTCCACCTGTCGCCTTCCTAGTGAGATCAATCCTAAAGTGTTGGAAGATTTGAGAGAGAAGTCTCCCATAGGGCAAATTACCGTCACTTGAATTCTGGGCATGACACATCATAGTTTTCATGATAAAGAAGGGCAAACAAATCTAGGGCACTCCTATACCTGCTCGATACAAGTAATAAGTAATGTAAACCCTTTATATAGTGACACCACTCTTATCGACCAAAGACCGACAGAACTAAAATAAGACATGAGTAGACAAAGCATATACAAAAGAAATACATTCATGTTTGTAAAATTAGTGTATAATACTAAAATTAAAATTAAAAAAAAATATAGAATATAACAATGTAAGTAAAATATTAAGACTTAATGTTATAAGAAATGTTGGGTACGACAGCAGGAGTAGTAATACTATTGATATACATAGAGTGACATAACATAGATATATATAGGATGAGAACGGTGTAAATAAGACGGAATGTAAATAAAAATAATAAGAATAAATTGAATAAAAAAATCAAGGGTAAACATACAAAAGAAAATAGATATTGTTACTTGATAGACAATGCACATGCTACATTTTCACACTATACAAGATGGTGCTAGTAAAGACAAAATAAAATAAAAAAGACTTATAAATATAAGGTTCATGTGAATATATAAGTTTGATAATAAATAGAATAATAAATGAAAAAGTTGTCATATCGTAATCAATAATTATATGCTTAAACCCACACAGAAGACAATCATGGCTAGAACAAAGGGAGTGAGTGATAGCTCTTGAGGTTTAGGTTGATAATAAGTATTATAAGGGGTGTTAATGTAGTCAAGGACAACCGAGGACAGAACGGAACTAGAACTGAAGGATTTTTTACAAAACCTTGCTCAACAATAGGTATGAGTGGAGTAATGAGTCACCAAATGTCCCCTCCGTTATTGGGAGTGAACAGTAGAGATTTCATAAATATTCCAATTCATTCTAAAGTTGAGTCAGGTGTTGGATAATCAAAAGTGTAAGTCTTTATTAGGAAAGAGCCACGTAAGCAAGATAGTATAACTAATACTCCATGACCCAAAGCTATGAAAAACATAGATTAGTGGGTGAAATACGTGGGAGTAGTTTGATTAATTGATTTCTTGAAATATATGTGGGATTCGTTTTTCCTTTGGGCCTGTATATTAAGTAGAGCTTTAGGTCAACCAAACCCGGATGTACTATAGATCACTTGAGAATTGAATCTTGGCAGCCCAATCAAAACAAAAGAGTCATACCAATACGAGACAAAAAGATACTATGAGGTAATCGCATCAAAGCAAGGAATGTTTGAGTGATAAAAATATGAAAGACGGTCAAGATATCCTCACCTATATGGATCCCCGGACACGTCAAATTTAGAGGACGAAATTTTTGTAAGGTGGGGAAAATGTTAAAGCTTGGTTTATTTCGATCCGAACCCTAACCCGAATCCAAATGTAGATCCGGAACCCGAAGTTATAGCCTTGTATACATTATGGAGTATTGATTTGATGTTCGAGCGGGTAGAAGATGAAAAAGAAATCTTGGTGGTAACACGCCGCTTGTCGCCAAAACGACGCGTACTTCCCCTATACAATTTCAAAATTCACAATCTAATATATAAATCATGGTGACTCTAAACATGTGAGGGGTATTTTTGGTTTTATAAGTATTTCTGTGTGTGTGTTCGTACGCGAAAACACCGACACTCGGGTGTCCTGGTACAAAGACAACAAGGACAATAAACACTGGTTGATGGCACTGGTCGACTACTACATCGACCAGAGATTGCTGTCACAGCAAATTTTGGTCTCGGGAGCGTGGGGCCCAGTGTTTTGAGTCTGGGATCTCGCCATCGCAACACAATTATCTAGTTAGAATGTTTCCCCAATAATATGGATACGTGGGACCCACGAATCAGTCCACATATGTGTGTGTCGGCTTGGAAAAAATCAATTCTTACAATTTCACCCACTAACTATTATAATAATCCATTAACTAACTATATAGATAAAACCCTAATTCCTATTCATTTCTCTACAAACCTAACGATTGAAGTAGAGAAGAGAAGAAGAAAAAGAAGAAGAGACAAAGAAGAAGAAAAGAGAAGAGAACTTAGGGTTCTATATAGGTAAGATCATCTCACACTCCATCTCTACTTTCTAATTCCTCTTTACTCCTACTCTCTTGCTAGATTATACCTTATAGTCCAAATTCTTTGATGTTTTGGGTGAAATCCATAGTGGAATTTACCCTACCATCTATGTAGAACCTAATCAAGACCAAAGCCCCAATTCCTAACCTTTTTCTATACCAAAAATTCATGAATTAAATTCTGAAATAAAGTTTACTCTGTTTCAGTTCATGTTTCTTATGAAATTGAGTTTTAGATCATTGAATTGGAACCCAAAACCCACATGCATCTTCAAATCCTAAACCCTAACCCTATGTTAGCCTTATTACTAACCTATTCACATCTCTGATGTTTGAATTAAAGCATTAGATTCTTGATTCAGCTATATGTGGTTGTTATATCAATTAAAATCAAAGAATTACACATGTGGCTGTACCTACCTTCAAAACCCCCAATTTCTCTTGTAAATTGATCATTATATGGTTCCAATTCATGGTAATGATCATGTGAATATCATCCCATGATCAATTGGGTGTAATTCAACCAAAACCCCCCAACAAAACCCCTGATTTTTGGCCCTGCCATGTTGCTGCAAAATCTCTAGTGGAAGTTCTGGTCGATTACTTCATCCTCCAGAGAATGCAGTCTCAGTCATATTGATCACTGCTATCTCAGGATGATGACCTAGTCGACTGTATCATCATCCTGAGTCGCTGTCAAACTTGGACATGAGTCTTGGACCTTACCCAACCTAACTATAAAGCAACCCTAGGACCCCACAAGTACTTAGACACCTTCTAACACTTGTGTATGATTAAACAATCATGGGACTTAGCTTTTTGATCGTCGAATCGTACCGACAACCGACTGGAAGAAAAACCCAACTTTACAACTGCAATCATAATAAGGTAAGTGGGGATAGACTTTGATTTATTTTGGGAATGTTTATTTAATTTAGAATGTTTGTTAGAAATCATGTATATGAATGAATGTTGTCTTTATTCGAAAATGATCTTTTGGCTGATGGTTATGATTTATGGATATGGAAATATGAAGTGATGTTGATACGATGGTTTGAAATGTGAATCTCTGTGTTAGAATAGATGCCGTAGTCGGCTTGGAAATGGGAGGTATGGTGTACCGTAGTATGGGATGCGGGAGCATTGTACACCTCATATTATGCCATTTAGATTGCATATGGCTAGAAATGTCACTCCCTTATGCTAGAACCCTTACCAATACGGGTCTACGTGTTGGATAGTCCTCCCTGGGGAAACCAGCGTTACCAACGGAGGTACTGGGAACGACGATTTCTGACTGAGGACCGAAACTGTGTTAGAGGACTAAATCTTGAGGGTTTGCTGGGTAAACCGGCGTTACCAACGGAGGTACAGGGACCGGTGATGTTCGATTGAAGACCGGGACCGGCAGGCTCCTAGCGCAACTCGGGTTTGACATCGCCAACAGAGGGGATGCTACCTAGGGTGTTGCTGTAACACAAGCTTAGAGACTTAGATATTTTTTATAGGTGGAATTAAGATTAAAATTGAATCCATGCATCTAGAATTTTGTTTTGTGTGTGCATGTGCTTATCTGTGGTTTATCCTTTACTTGCTGGGCTCGGTGGAGCTCACCCCTGTGGAATATTTTCTTTTAGATTACCTTGCAGGTGGATGTGATGGTAGTAGGAAGGATTACTTTAAGGTGAAGGCTGATGACTACTATGAACGTGATGGTGTAGACCCAGAGGGTTGTGACCCCAATCATGCGGATGATTAGGGTGTCCTTGGAGGACAAGGACTGATGACGTGGTGTTATCTTTATGTTTTCTTTTGCTAAACACCATCCTTTTTGGTGGAGGAATTTCCACTGTTTATATTTTAGAATAGTTGTGTGTTAACCCGATGATCGTGAACTTGGGAATATCGAGCTGTTGGAACTTTTAATGTAAATAATATATATAGGACTTGAAAATATTTACTTTTCGTGCACTCTGATCAAGGAAACACTTGTTATCTC
Organism: Telopea speciosissima; assembly: GCF_018873765.1. Lineage (NCBI taxonomy): Eukaryota > Viridiplantae > Streptophyta > Magnoliopsida > Proteales > Proteaceae > Telopea > Telopea speciosissima. The sequence continues at coordinate 46,645,681 of NC_057924.1, forward strand.
GATATTGTGTTGTGCTTATGATGTGTAAATACTGCATTTGGATCATGGCGGTCTTCGAATACTTTGGGTATTCGAGTCATCCATCGAATCCCCCTAGGGGGTGGGTTCGGGGTGTGATACTATCTCCACCTGATGCCTTAGTTTTGGGTTGGACTCCCAAGTGGTATTTAGATATCCCACTTTATTAACATTTGTTGGCTGAATGTCTATAGAGAAGCATTGATAGATAGATACATAGATTGATGAGGTGAGGCTATGATTAGTTTGTCCACGGTGTATTCGCGTTAAGACAAATACATGCGTGAACACCATAACCATCTCTTTAGTTGCTCATCCTAAAAAAGTATAAGTATTTGGCTTCTCAACAAAATACAAATATCTTACCACAAGAATTAGACTGGACAACCTTTGCTTTTGTTGGTTCATCTCCCATGAGAGATAAAGATAAAAGAGGTATATAGTGACTGTTATGATACCTTGTATAGGCCGGAAGGATTACCTAGAAATTCAAAAGCAAGTTCAAACACCAAACCATGGTTCCGTCCAGTTATAAGGAAAAGAAAGGGAGGAAAGAGAAATCAAATAAAAATTAAAGTGGAAACATTTGTAATCATTGCCACAATAAGAAAAGTACTCAGTGGATGTGCTTTCAGGTACTTTTAGCGGTGGTATTTTTTTACCGCCATTAAGAGTGTGTTTTAAAGGCGCTATAATTTTTTATTGCCGCTAAATAGTCACAACTTAGGTATTACCTAGTGGTTATATAATTCCCTTTTAAAAAAAAAATTAGCGATGGTAGTTTTTTAATTACCGCCACTAATAGTCTACCTTTAGAGTCGAGATCAACTGCCCACATGGGCAGAAAATTTAGCGATAATATAAAATCATGGATTGGGATAACCAATATCTATAGCAATTTTCATGAATAACACATTAATTAAGTCAATAAAAATAAACAATGCCTTAAGTAACTTTTTTTGGTGCATCGTATCAAGGACCCTTAGGCCGCTAGGTGGGTACCCAAGGGGGCAAACCGGGGTGGGGTTGTGCAGGGGGTGGGTGGGTGGGAACTGTTGCGTCAAGAAACCTCCAGCGGGTCCACCAAAGGTAAAGACCTGCGCAACACAACAAACGGGCTAAGGGAGGTGAGCGCCGGGTCATGGGGGGCCGGCGAGGGACTCTTCGATGCATAAGTTAGGTCTCTCTAGCAAATAGATGAAACAAGTGAGTGTTTCAAGAGTTCAGTAGTGTTTCTTATCTTTTTTTGTTGTCTCTCTCTCCTTGTGAGGGGGGTTACCTTCCCCTTTATAGGGCTTGATCCCCTTGGGGTGTAATGTCGATGAAGAGGTCCTGATGTGACCAATGGAGAAGCCTTCCTCTGATTAGGAGGTGGAGTGTTTCTCTGTTTCTAATGTGGAGAGTTCCGTATGTAGAGTTCTTCAGTGGGATGAGGTCCCCTATAGAACGTAGAGTTCCCTTTTGAAGCTCATAAATGTGATGGAGAGTTGGGGAGTGGTATCTTCTTTTGGAGTGGTATTGTACACTGGATTACTCTTTTTGGTGGCTGTTGATGTGCTTAGGCCTTCTGCAATACGGCTGCCCCTAGTGAGAGGTGATGTCTTAGGGTGTAAGGGGCGGCGCTGATGGGTTGATTGACTTGATGGGCACGTAAGCTTCTTCTTGCTTCCATGGAGAGACCCGTGGATCTTTTATCTATGGATCTTTGGGCGGGTAGGTTTTACTCGGCACGTCCATCTTAGATCTTTGGGTGGATGGTTCTTACCCGTCGTATCCGTCATGGGTATTCAGGTGGATAGTTCTTACCCGTCGACCCTCCTTAGCTGTCCTCCCTGGTGCCACGTGTTGTGGGTCTATTGGGTGGCCATTATATGGTATAATAGGAACCATGTGGCAATGGCTACTTGCAGTGCATAGTGTGGTGGGGAGGACTCAAACATGAGACCAAGGCCCTAGGCTTGCTTCGACAATACAGGCGCAAACCAACTTAGCAATGCAGTTGTCTACACCTTAAGTAATTAGTGGCAGTTTATTATATCCGCCTCTATTTATGGACCTTTTAACTGTGATAAGTTTTATTGCTACTAAAGGCCTATTGTTTGATTCACTAAAAAAACAAAACCTTAAGCAATTAGTGGCACTTTATTGAATCCACCTCTAACTATGGTCATTTAGTGGCATTATTTTTTTTATCACAAAAAATGACTATTATAACTTAAGCAATTAGTGACGCTGCAATATATTCACCTCGAATTATGGACCTTTATCGTTGGCAATTTCACTGTCATCAAAGGCTTATTATTTAATTCAGGGGGAAGAACAAAATCTTAAGGAATTAGTAGACTATAAGAAATTAGTGGCATTGTGTTATATCCACCTCTAACCATGGACCTTTAGCAGTGGTAATTATTACCACTATTAAGGACTATTAGTTAATTCAGTAAAAGAACAAAACCCTAAGCACTTGTGCGGGTGGCGGTTTGATATTTCTGCCTCTAAATATGGACTTTTAAAATGATAATTATTTACCGCCACTAAAGGATTATTATTTAATTCAGTGAAAGAACAAAACCTTAAGCAATTAGTGGTAGTTTATTATTTCCGCCACTAAATGTGATAGTATTTTAATTAAAAATAATATCCTAGTTGAAGTATACATATTTTTATCACCGCTAAAAGTACTATCCCAAATTTGAAATTCTCGTGCTCCATTTTCCCTTTTTGCTCCTCCGACCTACTCCCTTTTATCTTCCCTATTGTAGCTTCTTGTTGCACAAACACTTCTTGTCCATATTAGTTTTGGTGATTACAACCACTACCTACACCCCCAAAAGGAGGATTAGGCCCCATGAAATTCACCACCACTTCTAGGGGCTTATCTTCCTATTGGAAGTATGTGTAGTGGTTCACAATGGAGATCCAAAGGTGAGGGTGAGTTATAGTTCACAACTCCTTCTTGTTCTTGCACGTGTGGTGCAAGGGGGAAGGGAAGTGGTGGGAAGAGGCGAGGGGTTGGGGTTACAAGTGGTAGGTTCCTGAGGGCAGGGGAGATGGGAAAGGTTGGGGATGGGGAGGCAAGGGGAGGATGGGTGTCCAAGAGGGTGTAGGGAGGGGAGAGGGATTGGGGTTACAAGGGGTCGGAAAGGGGTTGCTATGATATAATAAGGTAGTTTTGTAGGGCATTGGTGGGGGGGGGGGGGGGGGCTTAGCAGATTTATTGTGCAATTGAGCTTTTGTAGAAGGGGTGTAGTGGGGACTTTTGTAGGGGTGCGCATATTGGGGGTTTCCAGAATGGGAGGGGGAGAGATAGAGAAGACAATGAAGGAAGAGGGGTATAAGATAGGAGTTGGGTTCAGTTGTAAAGGGGGTAGGGAGTTTCAAGGAGCTAGAGCAGAGGTGTGGAGAGAGAGAGAGAGAGAGGTTGGGGAGGGGAAGATAGAGGTGGGGAAGAAGTACAAGGTAGTGGATGGTAGCGATGAATTTCTGGTGGTGGGGGTGGGGAGAGTGGTAGTGGTGGTGTGGCAGGGCGGGGAGTTTTAGGGGGAGGGGGTGTGGGGAGTTTCAGGGGTAGCTAGTGGCGGGGTGGGGGTGGGGTGGGAGCAGGGTGATAAGGGCAAGGGCTACTAGAGGTGGGGGTGGGGTCGGTTTTCTTATTAATAAACTAACTACTTTTAGTAGTGGTATAATAACCACCACTAAAAGTAATTAATTAAAAAAAAACAATCTTTAGTAGCAATAAATAAACTACCACTAAAGTTATTTCTTTACTGCATTAAAGTTATTTCTTTACTGCATTTAAGAAAATAAATGCATTTAGTGGCAGTAATTACCGTCTCTAAAGACTTATTTTACTGGCGGCATAAAATCCACCTGTAAAGGTTATATATACGAGCGACAATGAGTTACTCTATTGGTTTAAATGGAAGGTGGGTCATTGGTCAACAAGGATAAACTAGTCCTTTCCTAGGAGATTTGATAAGATAGATTTTTATCAATTAAAAAATATTTTATTTTCTCTTTTCCTTGCTGAATTTTAGGAAAGAGATCTTATTCATAAGACTTTCTTTGCTCATTTGAAGAGACGACAGAGGAAAATAGTGTAGCATAGTGTTCGATATGACATGAATAGTTGATGGAAGAGGTGAATAGTATTGCATAGTGATGGATATAACATAACTAGTTGGAAGAGGGGAATAGTATTACTTGTCTTGAGAAATGGGGAGAGGGATAGTTGGAGTTAGTCTATGGTTTTGAATACTATGTTAGAAAAGATAAAGAGCGATACCTTGGTTAAAATAATAACATGAAAGTCTACTGGTTAATAGGAGAGGGAAGGTACTACCAAGAGGGGCATAAAGGAGATTTCAAGGGAGATAAAATCAAAGAAAGTAAGATGCAAAGTTAACTCTTTTATTTTCATACGTAGGATGCTTCTCCCATATTTGTTTCATTTCATTTGAGAGTAAGGAAGAAAAGGGGAGGAGAGAAGACAAAAAGAGAGGAATGAAAGTGTAAATCAATGAGCAATTTGGAAGGGATTCAAAATCTATTTGAAGGAGTAGAGCATAGATTATGACGGAGTGAAGGGCCAAAGCTAGGATCAAGACTTGGTATAGCACCCCCATATTCGGGTGAGGTATGGGTGTTGGCCCTTGCGGGCCGCCGTGTGCCTCACTTCAATCAAGGGATAAGACCGTAAATGTGGGAGACAAGGATACCTAAAACAAGTGACTCTATTGGTTTAAATGGGAGATGAGTCATTTGTCTGCATAGGTAAGCTAGTCCTTTCCTAGGAGATTTGATGAGATAGATTTTTACCAATTAAAAAATATTTTATTTTCTCTTTTACTTGCTGAATTTTAGGAGAGAGGGATCTTATTCATAAGATTTTCTTTGCTCATTTGAAAAGACAAGAGAGGGAAATATAGTGTAGCATAGTGATGGATATGACATCAATAGTTGATGGAAGAGGTGAATAGCATTGCATAGTAATGGATATGACATGAGTAGTTGTTGGAAGAGGGAAATAGTATTACTTGTCTTGAGAAATCGAGAGAGAGATAGTTGGAGTTAACTGATGATTTTGAATGCTATAATTGAAAAGATGAAGAGGAATACCTTGGTCAAAATAATAGCTTGAGAGTCTACTGGTTAATAGGAGAAGCAAGGCACTACCATGAGGGGCATAAAGGAGACTTCAAGAGAGATAAAATAAAAGAAAGTAAGATGCAAAGTGAACTCTTTTATTTCCATACGTAGGATGCTTCTCCTATATATGCTTGGTTTCATTTGAGAGCAAAGAAGAAAAGGGGAGGAGAGAAGAGAGAAAAGAGAGGGAAGAAAGTGCAAATCAGTGAGCAATTCAGAAGGGATTCAAGTTCTATTTGGAGGAGTGGAGCTTGGACTGTGATGGAGTTAAGGGCCAAAGCTAGGATCAAGATTTGGTATTCTTCAACAAGGTGGGTTCCTCATTCTTGAATTCTGATTTTTAGTCTCTTGAGAGAAAATTTCATAAATGAGGATGAAAGAATAGGACTCTGAAATGATATTGTAGCGCCCCCAAGTCTGGGTGAGATATGGATGTTGGCCCTCGCGGGCCGCCGTTATCAACCACTTCAAAATAATAGTGGAAAGAATAAAAATCAATCACAGTGATTCAATCAATTGGATTCCGTGTTTGAAACAATGAGTGGTACGTATTTGAATTGGAAGCTTCCTTAACAAGAAGCTTGCTAAAGAAAATTCAAACGATGACCTGAACTCGGAAATTCTAAATCCAAATGTTTCTCCAAAGGAGAATGTATCCAGTACCATGTGCACAAGGCTCCTGCGAGTCCAGGGAAGAAGTTTTCTAGGAAAAATTGTTTTATTGGATGCTTTTATGTTTTATTTATGCGATTTTCCTGCTTTTTTTTTGATGATTTTTCAGTTTCAAATCCTAAACTATTTGGGGAAGATGAGGGCAATTTGGTCACTTTACTCTTTAACTTTGGTGGGTTTTTATCACAAGGGCATTTTGGTTATTAGATTTGTTGAAACTAATGTCTAACGTCCCAGACTGTCGGACTGGACTAAAGTGTTACAATGTTTGGAAAGTAGAGGTGCATTTGGAAATAGTAAAGTTTTAGGGGTGCATTTGGACAAATGGGCAATTTGAGGGGGACATTTGGAAAAAACCCTTATATAAAACATGTAGCTACTTGCAAAGTGAGGAGAGACAAAGAGTGGCCATGGAAACTGTACCACCACTTGAGAGGTCTGCACTTTCCTCTAGCTCTCATAGAGATTGGCATGGTGGAGGAAGAGGCCAGGACCAAACCATGGGAATGACAAAGACAGACCCAAGCACACTAGGGAGAATTGCTGGGCACTTTATGGCCAACCTCCCTTCCAGACTTACTCTGTGATAGCTGAAATAGAACCCATGGGACACTCATCTGAACTACAAGGAGGCTAAAGCTCCCTCACTCCAGAAGATCTTACAGCCTTTCGATGGGTTATGTCACAGTTGAGTAGCTCTTCTTCCACGACTACAGTGCCAAATTCTTCAACCTCAGCCTCTACATCCGCCCCTTCCACTGCCTCTTCTTGGGTCATTGACTCTGGAGCCTCCGATCACATAAATATTATGTCTCAATGTTATGATTCATATTTTGTCTACTCTGGTAGGGATAAGGTTAGAGTTGCTAATGGTTCTCTTTCCTATATTTCTGGTAAAGGTAGCAATCATGTTACCTCTTCTATTTCCCTTGACTTTGTTTCATGTTTTTAACTTTGCCACTAAACTCCTATTTGTGAGTCATCCTAACCAAATCCTTAGATTGTTTTATCATCTTCTTTCTTTCTCATTGCCGTTTTAAGATTTGGTGACCAAGAGGATTATTGCCTTATCAAAAAAAAAAAAAAAAAAAGACCAAGAGGATTATTGGTAGTGGACATGATGAGAAAGGGTTTTACCTTCTTAAACCTAGAACACCATTTTTTACTACAACTCGATCTTATGTGTAAGGGCACCCCTCTTTTGGTGTCATTAAAAACAGTTGTCACACTTGTTTTTTTCTATTTCTACTTCCCATGTATTTCAATGTGAACCATGCTTGTTAGCTAAACATTTGCATTCCTATTATCCTTACAATGGTAATAATCTATTGTTCTTTGTACATTCTAATGTTTGGGGACCTACTCCCACCAATTCTTTATTTGGTAATTGCTATTTCGCCTCATTGCTCTCAAACCACCTGGATTTTTTGGATAAAACACATAAGTGATGTTTATGATGCTTTCAAAAATTTATATCAAATGATTTGTATTCGATTTGATACTAGAATTAGAATTTTTTGCTCTAATAGAGGTGGAGAGATTTGGAAACAACCTCTCTGTGAAAGCAGGGGTAAGGCTATGTACACCCTCCCTAGCGCCTGCAGTGACGAGGCTTCGTGCACTGGGTACGACTTTTTTTTTTTTTTTTTTTTTTGGCTTTAATAGAGGCGAAGAGTACATGAATGGTGGACTCCAAAACTTCTTTACTGATAATGGCATTGTCCATCAGCTGCTTATGTTGACACAACCCAATAGAATAGGGTAGTTGAATGGAAAAATCAACATTTATTGGCAGTCACTAGGAGTCTACTGTTTGGAATGCATGTCCTTAAGGCTTTTCTGATGCCCCTTTCTTATTGCTGCCTTTTTGATAAACTGTATGTCCTCTAGTATCCTTGGTTCCAAATCCCCTTTAGAAATTTGTCCCCTCAAATTTTTGCTTTCTCTTTTCCTCCCAAGGTGTTTAGGTGTGTGTAATATGTTCATATTAAAAAGTCCACTCGGACTAAACTTGATCTTAAGGCCCTCAAATGTCTTTTCCTTGGATATGGAGTTTTTTTTTCCCCCCTTCTCAAAACCAATTGTAATAGATCTATTTTGGTTGGATCTAAATTTAAAATCTTTTGGCCAATGGGCAAGGTTTAAAGTATCGGTATCGCGTATCCTATCGTTGGGGTGATTTTAAAAGACATATCGTATCGTATCAAAGATACATATTGTACGCTATAGATACTGTAGACACTGATTTTTGTCACCCCCTTTTGGCGATGATGACAACGGGACATGGACGATGGACGACGCACTTTCCCTCTTTCTGGACCCAAAATACCTTACGCATAAGCCCAAAACCATTCTGAACCCAAAATAGCCCATTTAAGGCCCAAAAACAAGAAAAAAGTGGTACTGCGCTCCCACGGCACTGTGGGGGCCCACCACAGCACCTATGTACTTTTTCCACGGTGCCATGAAGGGGTATGACATCAGCCTGCTGAAGTCACCCACGGCGCCATGGAAAAGTCCCCCACGGCACCGTGAACATATCCACGACACCGTGGAGGGCTTATCCGGCTAAGGGAGAGGGTCCCCCTCCCCCATTTCTCATGGTTTTTCGGGCTGGGGACCCTCCATGCATGATTCTGACCTCTCTTTCACCCTTTATCCATCTCTTTCTCCTACAAAGTAAGTGAGTGAGTGAAGGTTCTTCGGCGTGGATAGATCCTTTGATTATCTCTCCGAGCATAGAGCATTTCAGCTGCCAGGCGTTGTTATCCCGTCAGTGTACGGCTAATAATCAAAATCCCTTTATTATAGACATTATTCTGTCTGTTTGCTCCCCACCAAATCACTTGAAAGAGCCGTTGCTCTGCCCAGAAGGAATCGGCGTCAGTCCGTTCGTCCATCTCCCCTGAGCCAAGGGAATACAACCGTACAGGTATAATTACTGCATTCTTATCGTTTCAATGTAGTCCTTTCATATTCCACCATTTTAGTATATATTTTTCATATACGTAATGTAGTTTATTATGTTTTAATTCAATTTATAATATTTGAATGTAGTTCATAATAACCCCCATCCCCGTAATAAAAGAGAGATAACATTCGTCCTTATGTAGCATCTAGTACAGAGAGACCGGTTTCGGCCGGGCGAGGTGGGTGCCTAACACCTTCCCACACTAGTAACCTGACCCCTTACCCGAACCTCCGGTTAGACCATATGGAGTCACGTAGCCCGATTCCGTTCACAACGGTTAGGGCTACACTAATGGGTCCTAGGCCCTAACCCTAGGTGGCGACTTCACATTACTTTAATGCGTTATGCATGATCCCAATCCCCTGGTATCACTCTTAAACATTGACAATATTACCTAGCATTAATATGCCTGCATCCCACTAAGGTTGCGGAGGCCTCGTCAAAGATGCGAGGACCACGGTACTTACAGTGGTGACTTCACTAGGGAAATGGAGTGGACAAACGTCCACTCGAGGTCAAACTTTCTAAATAGATGCTACCTACAAATGACAAAATATTCTCTCCCAAACTTTTGTGTAAAAAAAAATAAAAATATATAAACATATAAAACAAAATACAAAAAAAAATTTTAAATATCATAATATGTTTGTCTAGCTAACCCCTGTGTGTATTAACCGCATCATGCATAGTGCTCGAAGTGAAATTACATGGCGAGGGTACTCCCTGTCGTGCCTTTACCCCCGGGGAGGTGAGGCACGTCATACTAAGTATTCTGAGATCGGGTGATAGCCGCTTCCTGTACCACTTTCTTGCACACACACACAGCATAGGAACTCCTTTTACCCCTGTAGCTAGTCGTTGGACCCCATGAGTAGTCATGGGTAATTTGCGGCGAAGCTAAAGCCCTTGATATTTATTGTACAAGTTTAGAATCACCAGCGAGGGTATTCACTAGTGTGTTGTGGAGTGCTTTCGCCACTCAAAAAAAGCACTAGCTCGATTACTCTGAGTTTGTGTGACCTATTCTCCAGGTATATCAAAAGAGCCACGTGTCTACAATTCACGACCACGAGCGATAGGTATATCGGTTTTGTCAGGGGTGACCATGTTCTGTCCTATGGAAGCCTACCTATTACATGCATCATGTAGAAAAATAGACCATACATGATTAGGATACGACACAAACTAACCCTTGTTAGCTGTAAGGAGGACCGAGTTTAGGGTTGCTCGATGATTAACCTGGGTTCAATATGAGACGCCACCCAAAGTAAGGGATTCCATAGTCCCACGATGGTCCCTCAAAGATAAAAATGGAAGCTCGCTTCCATACGATGGAATCTTACGTGTCCCTCGAAATAAGGGTGTCTCATGTTGACTCCAGGCATAATCATCAGTAACCCGACAACTAGGGTTTTTCTTTTGTTTGTTATTTCTGTTTGCAAAAATAAATAAATAAAAAAATGAAAATATATATACTTGGGCAATGACTACATTTAAAGCCCGCATTCAGAGAGGTCCAACTGAAGTTCTGATGACAGCTTCGATTACTTGAGCCAGACAAAACAAAACAAAAAAAAGAAGGGAAATGTTGTTAATAAGAAAATGATAATAACAAAAAAATAATATGATAAAATACAAAAATATATATATATAAAAAAGAAATAAAAAATTGTTGAATAAGATTTATTCCTTCTTAGGATCTGAACCAGATCTTCTTCTCTTTTTTGTAGAAGCACAATTTCTTCCTCCCCCATCTAGATCCGACGCGATGGAAGGCTGACTCGAGCCGGTCCATCATTCTCCCCAAGCTCTCCGTTCTCTTTTCATTCCTCTAGTTCATCGGTTGAGATATCACTTGTAAGCAACATGGATCCTATGGAGGACCACTTATCTGAAAGTCACGTCGAACATCGAGTAGATAGGCTGCAGGCAGACATGGCCGAAATGCGGCAACTCGTGGAACAACTAGTGCAGTCAGTCAACGAACTCTCTAAGGGCCGATCTATATCCGAGCCAATGGAGCAGGAGGTCCGGAAGACCAATTCTGCAACCCCCAAGACTCCAATCACCATACTGGTGGAGGAAGGGGATGATAGTCGTCCTACGGACCCTCCTGAAACGGAAAGAGAGAAGAAGATGAGAGAAAAGGTAGCCAAACTAGAAGTGGTTGTCAAAGGCAAAGTCAAGGAGAAAGATGAAGAGGACCTGGTGTTCTTTCCCGAAGGAAAAATTCCTGAAGATTTTAAGTGGAAGTTCGATAAGTTCGATGGGTCAGGAGATCCTAGAGCTCATCGCAAGATTTTCGCCACCATTGCCAGGTTATGGGGACTCTCTGAGAACCAAATGGGGCAGGTATTCCTGTATTCTTTGGCTGGATCTGCCTTAAGGTGGTTAACACAGCTCGATCACATTCAAACCCAAACATGGGCCTCTATGGTTAAAGCATTCATGAAACAGTATTCATACAATACCGAGATGGTTATTACTCAAAGAGAATTGGAGACCTTGAGGCAAAAACCAAGTGAAGAGTTTTCAAACTACATCATGAGGTTCAGAGAAAAGGCTGTGAAGATGTGGAACCGCCCCACTGAAGAGGAATAGGTCGAGATACTATTAGAAAACCTGTATGGGGAGTACCGTGAGAAGATATACTACCAGCATATCAAGACATTTGATGCCCTTATGACAATTGGGAAGAAGATTGAAGACAAGATCTTTAAAGAAAGGCAGAACCAGAGTATAACTCGCGAAACCACAGGAGGCTACTCGGCAAGGAAAAGTTCAAGAGAAAAAGGAGGAAATGCGGCGGAGATGGGCAACCAAGAGGCAGAAGTTCAGGTGGTAACCATAGGATCCACCCCTCTTGTGATCCAAACTGAACCTGAACCACCCAGAAGGACTTTTGACTTTGGAGGAATGACACCCTCGTTGTTATTCACCAAGCTCAAGAAGCAGGGAATGATCAATTCAGTTTCCCCTAGGCCTGTGGATTTGAGCAATCCACCTGCATGGTATAAGCCCAATCAGTACTGCCATTATCACGACCAGCAGGGCCATCATACTGATAGGTGCATATTCCTCAACCACTTGATCCAGGATTTAATCGACGAAGGCAAGATAGAGCTCCAAAAAAAATAGCAGTCAAATGTCACCACAAATCCTCTGCTCAATCATGGAGTGAACATGCTTCAAGAAGATGTCAAGCATGTAGATCCTACCGCTTTGATTCATCTAGTCGGGAAGAAGAGGAAGCTAATAAAGGCGCATGTCTATATAGCAATGTTGACCAAGAGACTTAATGAGGAAAAGAAACGAAAAACTCAACAGGAGATGTCTCAGGAAGTGAATCGACCCGATTCCCCTTTCTATCATCCAAAGTCAGAAGGTGCCGCTTGGGTGGAATACCCGATACCCGCATGGAAAGTCTCACAACCACTTATGAAGTGGACTTATTCTCTGGAGTCATCTATAGGGTCGGCAAACATGTTGCAAGGGGAAACACCAGTTTGAGACCCTGCTACATTAATCCAACCCATCCCATGGTATTTAGGGAAGGATGAACAGTCACGTCAAGTACGAGCAAAGAAGATGCAAGTCTGCATCTATTGCGCCAGAACTAACTGTGATGGGAATATCCAAATAGGTGGACAACCATGTGATTGCGGCAGGGGCATAGCATCCATCAGTCGGCTCCGAAAGTTGGATTTCTTGGAGTTTGGATTAGAAGGTCTCGAATCAATGACACCATTGCGCAAATATGGCTTCTCGCCATCCGAAGTATGTCACTTGGTCCCTGAAGAAGAAGAAGTAGAAGGGGATGAAATCACCAGAGTCACACCCTAGCTCCTCAAAGCAGTCTCAGCACTGGCGATTGGTCAAGTTCTGTCAGAAGAAGTCTCTCTTATCCATATAGGGGGAGACACTGATGATAGCTCAGATGAGGTGGACGATCAAGAAGTCCAAGAAGAATGGATGGAGTATGCCGAGCAGAGTCCGACGATGGATGATGAAGGAATTGGTGCGATGGATTGGGTAAACAACATCGAGAGCAATGATAATAGCGATCCAACCAATCTTATCCAACTCGTATCGTCAGATGAGGACGAAAGCAGGGATGACGAGGAGATATCCTCACCAAAAATCCCAAGAAGTAATTGGACTGTGTCCAGGGAAGACTTCGAGCGATGGAGCATGAGCGTGTTCTACCAAGTGGTAGATATACTGGATGTTTCCACCAATACTCAAGAGATCCTTTACAAGGCCACTTTGTTTCCAAATCTAGTGTTTAGCAACTTTGCAGCACGATGTGAGAAGTTGGAGATGCCAAATGAGAGTGATGTACTCGCTAGGACCCTCCATGAATTGCAAAACATGACTTGGTTAGCCAATGCCTTGGCTCAGGATCTATTCGGAACCCCTCTTGAAGATCTGGCCCTGTATTCAGATTCATTCTCCTATTTGGATCCGCCCCAAAGAAGTGAGACATGGGATGCGTGGATCAATGACATCAGTCTTGGAGAATTTCAGAATGACCCTACCAAAGGTATCTTTCCTATGGACATCGATGATGAAGGGGAGGAGGACTCAGAAGGAGAACAATCATCCGAAGAAGATGAAAGTGAGCAAGAGGTTAAATCAAAAGGATCGGAAGATGAAGAATCTAGACAAGAAACAGAGGATGAGGAACCTTGGCAACTAAGGATGCGTCTGGAAAAGTATGAGAACATCTGTGGACCAGCACCATGGGCCTTGTCATTCCAGGTGAACAAGAATCATCGGGATGTGGATAAAATCTAGGAAATGATTATGAGAACGGTGGTCTCAGATGATAAATACCAAGAGGAACTCCAACAGCTGGAACCCGTCAAGGAGCAGTGGTCACTCCCTCAAGCAATCCATCACTTGGAGAATTCTGTGAAACTGACTCAGGCTTTGGCACAAGACCTGTGTAGCACTCCTCCTCCGTCCCCACATCAAGGCAACAGAGAATACCATGCAGGGGCGAGAGCGCATGATGAGTTTCATATGTGTCATGTCAACGGAGAGGGAGCAGTTAATGATCCAACAGGGAACATCCACCCAGTCATTTCAAGCCCCAAAGAGAGTTTCAAAAGTTCAGGTTCTCAAGAGGAAGGGAAGGATTATAACTTCTACAAGTCATTGGCAGAAGCAAAAAAGATGTACTAAGCAGCCCTGGAAGCCTTTCAAGCCATTAGCCAATTGATACCAGAAAATTCTAATACGATCCAATAAGTTGCTATGAAGAAAGAAACTCTGTCGAAAATCCTAGATCAAGCCCAGAAGCCTATTGAGGCCTTGCCCGATGAAGGAGCTGAAATCTGAACTTGTCCCAAGGGTCCCCTTATCATCACTGATAGTGACGAAGAGGATGACAACCTTTGTCCAGTCCAGTTGGTCATCAAAGGAAGGGAGTCAGAAGTCACGGAAACCAGGATTGGCAGAAACTTCAAGAATAAAGATTTAACAGTGGAAAAATATCAGTCTAGCCAGTCAATGGCAATTGTGAGCCAGAAAACCGAGTATTGGACCAATTGAAGAAGGCCTAAGCCAATATCTTAATCTGGGGATTGTTAATGACATCGCCAACCCACCGAGAAGCTATTTTGAAAGCTCTCACCAAAGTACGAGTGCCCATAGAAATGGGACCTAAAGAATTATCTCACATAGTGGGGGTTACTTATGCCATTCAGTCACTCTTCTTCTCCAAAGAAGACTTACCCCCCGGAGGGAAAGAATCATAACAGGGCACTTTACATTACCGTGGAATATAACAAGAATCAGGTTCCCCAAGTCCTGATAGACAATGGGTCCGCTCTCAATGTGATGCCTCTCAAATTTGCAAGATGTATGGGTTTATCTCTGGACAAAATGAAGTCATCCAGTCAAACCATCAGAGCATACGACAATTCCAGGAGGGAGGTAATCGGGATTCTTACCACTAGTGTCAAAATCGGGCCAGCCTGTTTCACCATAGACTTCCAAGTCATCGACATTCAAGCATCCTTCAATATGTTGCTCAAGAGGCCATGGCTACATTCAACAGGAGCCCTAGCATCAAGTCTCCATCAGAAGCTGAAGTTCATACATAACCAGAAAGTGATTACCATCTTCGGAGATCTAGAAATGGTGCATACTTTGGCCAACATAGAAGTAGGTGGTTCACTCTCACAGGCAGTACAACTGGGAAGATTTGAAATCGGCCACATCGGCACTACCTCTGTAAATGAGGAAGATTTGAGTCTAGGGAAATTCCCAAAAATGTGGAGCAGGGCCTCCATAAAGATCATGAGAAAAATGAAATACTTCCCAGGACTGGGGTTAGGAAAGAACCAACAAGGAATACCAGCGTTCCCGGAAATACAATCCAATACTAATCGTCATGGTTTAGAATTTAATCCAAGGGACCTGAAGAAGAATGCCTCAGGATGGAGAAACAGTGCAGCAAATGGTACTCCGTACTTCAAGATTCTGAATGGGTACTTCATGAAAGAGGGAGAAGACTTTCCTTACTGTGGAAATCAGGAGCCATGGTTCAATCAAGAGCAGGGCAAACGTCTGCCAGGGCTTGAAATATTCTTCGAAAATGAAGTAGATTGGGTGGCCATGGAACTGGATCAAGAAAGCAAGAAGGAAGTCACTGGAGATCAAGGGATCGGAGAACTGTTCGAAGTAGCAGTGATCATCGAGGAGGAAGAAGAAGGACCAGCACCACATCTTCTCATACAACCTCTCCAAGGATCCATAGCAAATTGGGTAGGAATGATAAAAGATTTCCATGATAATGAGTCTGAGTTATAACCAGCTCTAGCATAGTCCTATCTAAGTCTGTCCCTGAGTCTGTATCTGAGTCCCTTAAAGAAAGTGGAGATGTCCAGTCTATTGGGTTTGTCTGTACTCTTCCCTTTATCATGAATGAAATTGCTGGTTCTGAGTAAGTTTCGTCTTCTTCTTCCTATTCTTCTGATGATGATAATGTCTTAGAACATCGTAACCTGTTAGAATAGTTGGAGCAAAGAAGAGCTCAACCCGTCCGAGAGGACACCCATCTCATAAATATAGGGACCGATCAATGCCCTCAAATGATCAAAATTGGTTCTTCTCTTAATAATGATGAAACATCCCAAATGATCTCTCTCCTTAAGGAATTTGAGGAAGTTCTCATCTAGTCCTACAAGGTTATGCCTGGCATCGATCCAAAGATTATACAACATGAATTACCGACATATCCGGATGCTCGCCCAGTTAAGCAGAAGTTAAGGAGGATGCGGCCGAAATGGAGTGAGAAGATCAGGGAAGAAGTCATTAAGTAGTGGAATGCATGATTTCTCCAAGTAACCCAATACCCTCAATGGTTATCCAATATTGTCCCAGTCCCTGAGAAAGATGGGAAGGTCAGAATGTGTGTGGATTTTCGTGACTGAATAGGGTCAGCCCTAAGGACGATTTCCCGTTACCCCACGTTGACATTTTGGTGGACAATACTGCAGGCCATGCTCTGCTATCCTTCATGGATGGTTTCTCAGGATATAACCAAATCAGTATGTGCCCGAAGGACAGGGAGAAGACTGCCTTCACCACACCATGGGGAACATTTTGTTACAAAGTGATGCCTTTTGGATTAAAAAATGTTGGGGCAACATATCAAAGAGTAGCCACGACTATCCTACATGACATGATACACAAAGAAGTAGAGGTGTATGTCAATGATATGATAGTCAAATCTGTTGATCGACAAGGCCATTTTGCAGCCCTTAGAAAGTTCTTTGAAAGAATAAAAAAATACAAGTTAAGGCTGAACCCTCAGAAGTGTGTGTTTGGGGGCAAAGCAGGAAAACTATTAGGGTTCCTTGTTAGCGAAAGAAGGATAGAAGTGGACCCCGACAAGATAAAGGCCATCACGGAAATGCCACCACCCCGGATAGAAAAAGAGGTACGAGGTTTCTTAGGCCACATTCAATACATCAGCAGGTTCATATCTCGGCTAACGTCCACTTGTGAACCTATCTTCAAACTTCTGAGGAAGAAAGAGCCGAAAGAGTGGAATGGGAAATGCCAAGATGCCTTTATGAAAATCAAGGAGTATCTACTTTCTCCTCCTATACTCGTTCCTCTAGTGTTCGGTGAACCTTTGTTCTTATATTTGTCAGTAGGAGAGACGACGATCGGATCAATGATGGCCCAAGTCGACAAGGTAGATGGAGAAGAGCATGCAATATACTGTGTGCGCAGGAAATTGTTAGAGTATGAAACTCGATATACTCCTATGGAGAAGACCTGCACGTCCCTGGTTTGGGTAACTAAATGTCTCAGGCATTACATGGTATCACATCCAATTAAATTGATCTCGCGAATGGATCCAATCAAATACCTTTTCGAGAAACCGGCATTGACTGGGAGGATGGCTAGGTGGTTGTTGCTATTATCAGAATTCGACATAGCTTATGTCAATCAAAAATCTGTGAAAGGGCGAGCAATTTCTGACCATTTGGCAGCATTCCCTGTAGAAGCTGATTCCCAACCAATAGAGGACTCTTTCCCAGATGAAGAATTGCACTCCATAGAAGCATAACTAAATGAAGGGTGGCAACTGTATTTAGATGGAGCCGCCAATCAAAAGGGGTTTGGTGCTGGGGTGTTACTGATAACCCCGGAGGATTTTTACTTACCGATGGCATTCCGGTTAGAATTCAATAACATAGCAGAGTATGATGGTTGTGCTATTGGGTTGGAAATGGCTTTGTCTGTAGGGGTGGACAAGATTAAAGTGTACGAAGATTCCTCCGTTGTGATCTGTCAAACACAAGGGAAGTGGAAGACTAGGGATGAAAAGCTACAGCCCTACCATGTTTATTTGGAGCAATTGACCCGATGCTTCAAAGAAGTCTCCTTTGAATATCTGCCCAGAGATAATAATCGGTTTGCCAATGCCTTGGCTACTCTGGCATCTATGGTAGAATGTGATACACAGGATAGGATCCTACCTTTTCTGATAGAAAGAAGGACCAGCCCAGCATATGGAGAACCAGTCAATGCATTCACCGAGGATGGAAGGCCTTGGTACGCTCCAGTGATTGATTATATTAAAGAAAGGAGGTACCCTGAATATTATTCAGAAAGGGAGAAGAGGCACTTGCGAAAATATGCTACTCAGTTCATCCTCCAAAGAAACTTGTTGTACAAGAGGTTTTATGATGGCATACAGCTGTTATGCGTAGATGAGGAAACAAATTATCATGAATGAAATCCACCAAGGAATATGTGGACCTCACATGAACGCGAGGATGCTGGCCAAGAAAATTCTCAGAATGGGGTATTATTGGTCAACAATGGAAACCGAGTGTGCTATCTTCGTAAGACGATGTCATAAATGCCAAATATTTGCTAATATCATTCATATTCCTCCAATAGAGTTGTACTCGTTAAATGCTCCTTGGCCATTTTCTACTTGGGGAATTGATGTAGTTGGTAAGATAACCCCAAAAGCTTCAAATGGTCATCAGTTTGTGCTAGTTGCCATCGACTACTTCACAAAATGGGAGGAAGCTCAATCTTACGTAGTCTTGACTTCCGCCAAGGTGGCAAAATTCATAAAGGAGAACATCATCTGCAGATACGGTGTACCTCAACAATTGATTTCAGATCAAGGCTTGCATTTTCGAGGGAAAGTAGAAGAGCTCTGTAACCGATTTGCCATCAAGAGGCATAAGTCTATTACTTACCGTCCGCAGACTAATGGGGTGGTTGAAGCGGCCAACAAAAATATAAAGGTCATACTGCAAAAGATGGCAGATACACACAATGACTGGGCAGAGAAGCTTCCGCTGGACTTGTGGGCATATCGGACATCTATCCGAACCTCTACCGGAGCCACCCCATATTCTCTAGTGTATGGAACGGAAGCTGTATTGCCCGTAGAAATTCAAGTCCCGTCCTTTCGAGTCTTACACGATAGTCAATTGCCAGAAGGGGAATGGGTCAGTGCTAGATATGAAGAGCTCAATCTCCTAGATGAGAAAAGGATGAAGGCCATGGGCAATCTCAAGGAATATCAACAAAGAATGGCTAGGGAATTCAATAAGGGTGTCCACACTTGAAGCATTAAAGAAGGAGATTTGGTCCTTAGAGAGCAGTGGGCTCCGATTCACGGCCCAAGCGGAAAATTCCGACCCAATTGGAGTGGACCTTACAAAGTCAAGACCATATTGTCAGGCCAGGCAGTCCAACTCTCTGACCTTGACAGAGAAGATCTTTGGGGATTGGTCAACATGGACTAGTTAAAGAAGTATTTCGTCTGATATGTTTGAAGTAATTTGAACTACGTTCGACCTGATTCCTCCCAAGGGATATGTAGGCAACTTGATGTATTCGGGTACGCTCTAAAAAAAAAAACAAAAAAAAAAATAAGAATACAAAAAAAAGAGGGGGCATTATGATGATTTCCTTCCACAATTCTACCAGCCGGCATCCCTTGCACATATGGGTAAATCTCACCGTTTGACCATTAATCCATTTTCTGGACTTAGCTTAGGTGTGTAGTTGTCTAGAGCTAGTTACTAACAAAGGATTTATTCATTTTATGGCACAAAATGCTAATCCATCCTTGATGCAGGTAGCATGAGAGGACCAAAGAAAGAAGGGTTGGACGAACAACTGCGCCAGTGGACTCTCCGGATGAATGTGGATGACCCTATACTTGTAGAAGATCTCCATCTGACAATACTGGGAAGAATCGATTGTTTCAAGCTTCATCATGACTTACTTAGAGAAGCTTCAAAATGCTAGAATCCCCAGTTACACGCATTTCGCTTCGAAAAAGTCTGGTTGGCCCCAACCATGGAAGAATTTTGGGCTTGTATGTTAGCACCTCCTCAAGGAAAATTGTTCCTCCCAACCATGAAGAA